>NC_133373.1:13208680-13238051 GCF_049309525.1 Garra rufa | reverse complement strand
ATTTGCTCTGATCAAACATTTTATTCTTCTTGAAGATATTGTGCTTTTTCTTCAACGCCAACGTCAAAGGTTTTCTGGTGCAACACTTTTTAAACTTATTAGGTTGCAGCTGTGTGTCTAGAAACTTTTAGTTTCGTCTTGTAGCCATAGACTTTTCTAATGTAATAAAACAGTTTGTTCTCTAAAGGTCTTGTAAGAACTTTTTTGACTCTTTTGCCATATTTTCTGCTCAACTTCTAAATAAGGCATTTAAAAACAGAAATGGTGAATAGGGGTTGAATAATTATGACATGATTGTATAAAATAAATTATAAATAATAATAATAATAATAATAATAATAATAATAATAATAATAATAATAATAATAATAATAAAATCCTATAAAAAAATATTACATTGCTCTATACACTAATATTCAAACATTTGGGATCAGTAAGATTATTAATATATATATATATATATAAATATATATATATATATATATATATATATATATATATATATATATTTAAAGTCTCTTATGCTCATCAAAGTTCCATTTATTTGATCAAAAAAATGCAGAAAAAACAGTAATATTCTAAAATATTATTGCAATTTAAAATAACAATTCTCTATTTTAATATTGCTTTAAAATATAATTTATTTCTGTGATGCAAATCTGAATTTTCATCAGCCATTACTCCAGTCCTCAGTGTCACATGATTCATCCGAAATAAGTCTAATATCCTTGATTTATAATCAATGTTGGAAGCAGTTGTGCTGCTTAATATTTTTTTGGAACCTGTGATACTTTTTTTAGGATTCTTTGATGAATAAAAAGTTAAAAAGAATAGCATTTATTTAAAATAGATATATTTTTAAACAATATAAGTCTTTACTATCACACTTTATCAATTTACCACATCCTCGCTGAACAAAAGTATTCATTTCTATCAAAGAAAGAAAGAAATAAACAATTTACTGACCCCAAAATTTGAACGGTAGTGTATATTTTACAAAAGATTTATATTTTAAATAAATTTTAATTTCTATTATTTTTAACATTTTATTAATAAATAAATTCTGAAAAAAAGATATTACAGGTTTAAAAAAAATATTAAGCTGTTTCCAACATTGACAGCATATTAGAATGATTTCTCAAGGATCATGTGACACTAAAGACTAGAGTAATGATGCTGCAAAATTCAGCATTGCATCACAGGAATACATTATATTCTAAAGTATATTAAATTAGAAAACCACTATTTTTAATAATATTTTACAATATTATAGATTGTATATGTGTATATTGTATATGTGTTTTTTAATCAAAGAAACACAGCCTTAATTAGCAGAAAGGATTAAAAAAAATATATATATATCTTGAATCTGGCTGATCCCAAACTTTTGAATGGCGTATTTTGGTATTCTGTATTTTAATCACATGACACTGAAGAATAGAGTAATGATGCTGAAAATTCAGCTTTGTATCACAGGAATATATTACATTTTAATATATATTAAAGTAGAGAACAATTATTTTAAATTGCAATATTATTTAACAGAATTGCAGTTTTTTCCCCTGTATTTTTGATTAAATAAATACAATTGATGCATATAACATATTTTAATATATTAAATACTTACTTACTTTTATATATTCTTACTTTTTTATGTATAGAGATAAATAGTTAGGTTTTTCCTATTTGTTTAAAGTTATTAAAAGAGTCCATGGCTTAACTATATTCTGCCATTGGTTATGTGCATTTACACCATCAAGTCTATGTGACAACACATTCATTCTTCAGTTTCTCTGACAGCCATCATTCCTTTACCAAACTGTAAGAAGTTATGGACTGTGTAATGAAAGCAATCATAAAACTGCGTACACGTGAGCGATGTGTAAACCGCATTTAGATTAGTAACATCTCTGGTCAAGAGGAAACACAAACAGATGGTAGGAACATCCTTTAGGAGGCTATTCTTCCTTCACTTTCCAGCGGCAGACCTCTGGTGTTGTGAGCAGGATTTCTTCCACACTGGTGGACACGTACCATTGGGGCTTCCTCAATTACTTAATAGTAGTGACTAGAATGTTAATGTACTCATTTATCCTGCATTAGTTCCTGCATAGCTATCTATTAATTATGAAACAGGTGCAGCTACTGGTAGATAAGTCTAATTATTGTAATCATTTGTGGCTAAACGTCAAGATATCTAAAAGAAGCAAACAGCTTTTCACATTAAAGGTGGGCAGAATATATTGCCAGACACAATAAACCTACAGAAATTTGTCAACCGGTAGAGAATTTGGACTAGTCTCTATCACGTTTACGGTCATGTTACTTTTCCATGCTGCACCGTCACAAAATATTAAATGTGAGTCATTTGAGTGGGATTTTAAATCGTTAAAGCGCAATAAGAAGTGAACATTTTGAAAGGATATTTTACGCAGTGTTTGAACGCACACACCTGAAACGCATGCACATAAAGCTGCTTCTCACACAGCGCCCTTTTTGGTGCCCTGTTGGGCTTGAACAGTCAAACAGTCACACTTATGTGTAGTTAGAAGTATAAACCATCTATAAAATCGGATTTGGGTAAGATATTCCAACATTTAAACAGCTTTAGGATATTTTTTCTCTCTCTCTCTCTCTCTCTCTCTCTCTCTCTCTCTCTCTCTCTCTCTCACATTTGTATTGTATGGAGGCTCATTTCCGCCACTGAATAAAAACTTGTGAATAAAACACTGAATAAAAACTTAATTGTGATTTTTTTTTCCCTCAAGTTTCAGCTCACAATTTTGAATTCAGAATTACAGAATTACAAAAAAAAAGTTTAAATTGAGAGTTTTTATCGCACAATACTAAGAAAAAAGTCGGAAATGCCAGAAAAAATAAATAAATAAAAAAAATAAAATTGCCTGAAAAAAAATCAGAATTGCAAGATATAAACTCGCATTTGTGAAAAAAAAAGTCAAAATTGTGAGTTTATATCTCACAATACTAAGAAAAAGTCAGAATTGCTAGAAAAAAAAGTCAGAATTGCAAGGAAAAAAAAATTGCTAGATACAAACTCGCGTGTGTGAGAAAAAAGGGGGTAAAATTTGTGAATTTTTATCGCACAATTCTAAGAAAAAAGTCAGAAAAAAAATTTTATTGCGAGAAAAAAGGTCAAAAGTTTTTATTGTACAATACAATAAAGTCAGAAATGCCAGAAAAAAAGTCTGAATTGCGATATACAAACTCCCATTTGTGAGAAAAACAGGGAAATTGAGTTTTTTATCGCACAATTCTGAGAAAAAAAAGTCAGAAATGCCAGAAAAAAGTGAGAATTGCCCAAAAAAAATCTGAATTGCAATATACAAACTCACATTTGTGAGAAAAAAGTCAAAATTGTTTATATCTCACAAAAGTAGCCATACAAAAGTCAGAATTGCAAAGAAAAAAGTCAGAATAGTCAGAAAAAAGTCAGAATTGCAAGGAAAAAAGTCAGAATTGCTAGATACAAACTCACATTTGTGAGAAAAAAGGGGGAAAATTGGCATGTTTTTATCGCACAGTACTGGGGGAAAAAATGTCAGAATTGCCAGAAAAAAAATCAGAATTGCAATGAAAAACTCGCATTTGAGAAAAAGTCAAAATTGTGAGTTTATATCTCACAATACTGAGAAATAGTCAAATTGCCAGAGCAAAAGTCAGAATTGCCACATACAAACTCGCATTTGTGAGAAAAAAAAATGTCAAAATTGTGAGCTAATATCTCACAATACTAAGAAAAAAGTCAGAATTGCGAGGAAAAAAGTTAGAAATGCGAGATACAAACTTGCATCTGTGAACAAAAGTCACATTTGCTAGTTTGTATCTCACAATAATAAGGAAAAAAGTCCACCTCTGAATTGGGACACAGCTACAGTTGTTTATGTCTTAAGTGTACATAAACAGTTGAGAAAAAAACATGTGTATCAGTATATTAGATCTGTGCTTTCTTAAAGCTGCTGTCTGTTTCATTAATGTTGAATTGAACAACAGAAGTAAAAAGCATTTAATATCATAAAAACCTCACTTTAAGCAAAAACAATTATATCATGATGTATCCCCTTATTGTGAAATAAAATGACTCATACTGTGATACAAGATTTTGGTCACATCTCCCACCCTAAGTCACATAATCATAAATTGTGCCACTGGTACTGGTGAAGTACATTTTTATTGTATTCATTGTGCTTATGCTGTGAATCCAGTCAGCATGAAGCTCTCAAAATGACAATAACCCAAACTGTCATACGCTTATGGCCATGGTACACAAAGAGCACTCATTCTGACATATGCATATAGCTATTTATTGCCAACCATTAACCACAAAGGCTGTTGACAGCCTACACAGCAAAAAAACAACAAATGTGAAAGGCAGTCATCATTAAGCCAAGATTTTGGATGCAAGGTGCATTTTCTATGTTTTTTCCTTGTAGACAAGGGCTTTCCTCCAGCTGGTATGGTATGAGAAGCATCATTTGTCAAAACAGCGCCTCTGTATTCAGTCTCTCCATATGCTGCTCGGGTCCCTCCAGTGTACGGCAGACAGCAGTGTAAATATAATTACCCACAGGCCCTCGGAAACAAGCTGTTATCCATTATATGCCAAGTTCTCTGGGCACATTTTGGTGTGAGGATGACCACAGGATTTTGCAAGCACTCGTTTTTTGTTCTTGAGGTACAGATCACATTGACTGCCATAATGCTGATGCACAGGGCTCAAAAACTTCCATTTAGTACCCACAATTCAGTTTAAATGGCGCAGTTAACATTGTGTGGAGAATATATGGCGATGTAACCATAAAAAAAATCAGTGTTATGAGATACAAACTCGCCTTTGTGAGAAAATAGTCAAAATTGTGAGTTTATCTTACAATGCTTAGAAAAAAGTAGGAATTTGCAGGTAAAAAAAGTTGTCTTTTTTTTATATTTTCAGCAACTAGCTGAAATAAATGAAGTGTATTTTATTTATTTATTTAAAAAAGAATTACTCCACTTTGAAATTATTTTTGTCCTGATAATTTACCATGTCATCCAAGATGTTCATGTCTTTCCTTCTTCAGTCACGAAAAAAAAAATTTTTTGAGGAAAAAATTCCAGGATTTTTCTCCATATAGTGGACTACAATGGTGGTCAACAGATTGAAGGTTAAAATGCAGTTTCAAAGGGCTCTACATGATCTACGTGATGAATAAGGGTCTTATCTAGCGAAACCATCGGTTAAAAAAAGTACAATTTATATACTTATTAATCTCAAATGCTCGTCGTTCAGCTCTGCGATACACATTCGTGCACTCTGGTTCAGTACAGTTAGGGTATGTTGAAAAACTCGCATCTCCATTTATATGTCTCCTTCACTTCAAAATTGTCTTGTAGCACTGCAGAAGTACCAACCCAGTGTTTACAAAATTACAGTGCAAAGAAGATCAAACAGCTAAAACAGCGATGTAGGATGATTTTTAAGTTGGAGAAGAAAATGAGATGGAAGTTTTTCGACATACCCTGTAACTGTCTTGGACAGGAGTGCATAGAGTATGCATGCGCATCGCAGAGCTAGACAAGACTGGCATTTGTGGTTAAAAGGTGTGTGTGTATATACAGGTGCATCTCAATAAATTAGAATGTCGTGGAAAAGTTCATTTATTTCAGTAATTCAACTCAAATTGTGAAACTTGTGTATTAATTAAATTCATTGCACACAGACTGAAGTAGTTTAAGTCTTTGGTTCCTTTGATTGACGATTTGGCTCACATTTAACAAAAACCCACCAGTTCGCTATCTCAACAAATTAGAATATGGTGACATGCCAATCAGCTAACCAACTCCAAACACCTGCAAAGGTTTCCTGAGCCTTCAAAATGGTCTCTCAGTTTGGTTCACTAGGCGACAAATTATGGGGAAGAGTGCTGATCTGACAGTTGTCCAGAAGACAATCATTGACACCCTTCACAAGGAGGGTAAGCCACAAACATTTATTGCCAAAGAAGCTGGCTATTCACAGTGCTGTATCCAAGCATGTTACCAAAAAAAGTTGAGTGGAAGAAAAAGATGCACAACCAACTGAGAGAACCGCAGCCTTGAGAGGCTTGTCAAGCAAAATCGATTCAAGAATTTGGGTGAACTTCACAAAGAATGGACTGAGGCTGGGGTCAAGACATCAAGAGCCACCACACACAAACGTGTCAAGGAATTTGGCTACAGTTGTCGTATTCCTCTTGCACAGACAACATCAGAGGTGTTTTACCTGGGCTAAAGAGAAGGAGAAATGGGCTGTTGCCCAGTGGTCCAATATCCTCTTTTCAGATGAGAGCAAGTTTTGTATTACATTTGGAAACCAAGGTCCTAGAGTCTGGAGGAAGGGTGGAGAAGCTCATAGCCCAAGTTTCTTGAAGTCCAGTGTTAAGTTTCCACAGTCTGTGATGATTTTGGGTGCATTGTCATCTGCTGGTATTGGCACTTCATGCCTCTTTCTGCTGACCAGCTTTTTAAAGATGCTAATTTCATTTTCCAGCAGGATTTGGCACCTGTCCACACTGCCAAAATCACCAAAAGTTGATTAAATGACCATGGTGTTGGTGTGCTTGACTGGCCAGCAAACTCACCAGACCTGAACCCCATAGATTCTCTATTGTCAAGAGGAAAATGAGAAACAAGAGACCAAAAAATGCAGATAAGCTGAAGGCCACTGTCAAAGAAACATGGGCTTCCATACCACCTCAGCAGTGCCACAGACTGATCACCTCCATGCCATGCCGAATTGAGGCAGTAATTAAAGCAAAAGGAGCCCCTACCAAGTACTGAGGTCACTAAAAAGTTTTTTTTTTTTTTTTTTTTTTTTGGTCTTATGAAGTGTTCTAATTTGTTGAGGTGGGTTTTTGTTAAATGTGAGCCAAATCATCACAATTAAAAGAACCAAAGACTTAAACTACTTCAGTCTGCGTGCATTGAATTTATTTAATACACGAGTTTCACAATTTGAGTTGAATTACTGAAATAAATGAACTTTTCCACAACATTCTAATTTATTGAGATGCACCTGTAACAGAGGCCAGCGGTAGGTGCTGTGAAGGTAAACCTCACTCAGATCTTAAGAGGCACACTAGCAACAGATGCTAGTGGCTGCAGTCTTTAGCCTCCTTGTTAGTGCGCCCGCTTCCAATGCCAGAGACCCGGGGTTCGAGACCTGCTCGGAGCAGGTGCGAGTAGGACCTGGGTGTAGGGGTTACATTGGTGCCGTGACCCAGCGGTCCTGTGCAGGGAAACCTCAATGTTACCATGATTTACTGACTTATATATTTTTTACAGTGTATTTATATTATGTACTGTACACTACTTGTACAAAACTTTAAGTGCACATTCATTATAATCAAGTGCACTTTTTCTCAATGGTATATTCAGAAGTGCAGTGTAATCGAGTGCACTTTCATTATTTCAAATAGCCAATTCAGCTGTAGGAGTGGAGTCATGTACAGTACATTTACTGTAAACTACATCAAATTGTGGTAATCTGCTGCTTCGTCCACAACCTACAGAAGGTCTCAAAAAGGACCCTTGATATTGCAAAAATCTGCAAACTGTCTTCAGCTCAGAATTTGTGGGAGTGTCTGTGATTTTTGCTGATTTGAATAAATACTTTGCGTAAAAGACAGCATGTGCAAGTAAACAGCAGTGTCATATTAGTGGATTCCCCCAGGGTGTTTTTCAGTTTAATGGCACAATTGTGAGAATGTGTTTTTTAGTGATGATCTGTCACATTATAAGGAGCAAAAATAAGTTTAATTCTAGTGTTTGGGGATTCCATATGGTTCACAGTGACTCATGCCAGTGACTCATGCTGTTGTTCTTCACTTATGTGCTGAATTGTTTCTTTTGCATTAATTTCCTGCAACGCCACATTGTTTGACAGCGTTAATTTGAGTCAGCATCTATATTCAACATCTGTCTTACTGATGGCTTGTGGCCCAGAGGACATGCATGTGCTATAGCAGCTGATGTCCCTTCAGGAGGAACACGTTACACTCTGTGACACGTCAGTCCCAACGGGACATTTACTGCTAAGTGAGAAATCCACTCAGCATCCCTAATGCACTTAGCCTGGAGACTGATTAGAATTTGATCATTTGATTGTGTTATTTGCTATTATATTTAAACCTGATATCTTTTAAATGTACTAAATTGCAACTTTATAATTACAAATGTGACCCTGGACCACAAAACCAGTCATGAGGGTCAATTTGTTTTTATTTATACAGATGAATAAATAAGCTTTGAATTGATGTATGGTTAGGATATGACAATACATGGCCGAGATACAGCTAAAGATTAATAAATAATAAATATTTGAAAATCGCCTTTAAAGTTGTCCAAATTAAGTTCTTAGCAATGGTTATTACTCAAATCAAAAATTAAGTTTTGATATGTTTAAAGTAGGAAATTTAAAAAATATCTTCATGGAACATGATGTTTACTTAATATCCTATTGATCTTTGTCATAAAATAAAATTTTGATAATTTTCGATAATTTTGAACCATACAATGTATTTTTGGCTATTGCTGCAAATATACCTGTGCTACTTATGACTGTTTTTGTGGTCCAGGGTGACAAATGTGTAATTAAAAATATATTTAAATATAGATACAATATAATAAATATAAATACATTCAACAGCACACCCATATTTCAAAAATAGAAATGTTGCCTCAGCAAGCTGAAATATTATTTCAAATACCAAAAAGTTTTCTACGCTCTTAGTTTTTAGTAAAATAACCCTTCACTACATTTAGTTTGCACTTAAGTAAATTCTAGACTAGACTATATACTCCCTTAATGAGTATTCTTTAAAGTATTTCACAATTGAATCTCATTAGACAAATATTACTAATATTACATTATTTAATAAATAAATAAACAACAGATTATTGACTATTATAGAAAGTCATAAGGACATTTTAATGGTTTACCACAACATCTAAGCACACATTATCACATCAAATATTGATTTATGTGTTATTATGTTTTGAAGATGGATTTTACCTCATAGAAAACTGATTCAAGAATAAAACAATACATTTGGAATGATTTTTAATGTTTCACACACTGAAATCGGAAATATATTGATAAAATTATCTCAGTATCTATGTGCAACCTATTAATGATTTATGAAAGTGTATGTCATACTGTATGTTCTGTTAAAGCTACAAACAGAGAGTGAGAAAATAACAGTAATGTTTGTCGATGAACATTTGTCGATAAACACTGTGGCTTCATTGAGCACAAAGTCTTAAATATTGAAGATCAGGATGTTTCTTGGGATTTGCAGATTACTTGCCCCATGGTTGGACAATAGTTAATTTGGTTGGCCTCTACGTATTGATTGGTATTTTGCAGCAAGGTTGGAGGAGGTGAGATGGTAAATGCAGTAAGTGCAGTAATCTCCCGAGGGTCGTTTGGCAGAGATAGGTCTAAGATGAGCACTCTGGGTCTCCACTGCACTCAATGCAGTCAATATGCAGGGCCTACTGACTGCAGCTACAGCTAATGCCATGATGATGTGAAATAATTGCAAACAAAGATGTATATGAAAGAAACAGTGTTCACTAGACATTAGAATTATTGTTAGCATTTGTTCCTCAGGTTATTGTTCCTCATATAGTTTATCTTATAGCCTCATCAGACCACAGGACATGGTTCCAGTAATTCATGCTCTTGGACAGGTTGTCTTCAGCAAACTGTTTGCAGGCTTTCTTGTAAGCCAGCTTCAGATTAGGCTTCCTTCTGGGATGATGCCTATGCAAACCGACTTGTAGTGTGGTGTGAGCACTGACGAGCTGACCTTCTACTTCTACAACATTTAAAGCAGCACTCATGCATCTGTTTTTTTGAAGCCAGGTTCTGGACCTGACGCACAGAACGAGCTTCATTGATTGACCCTTGCAAGGCCTGTTCCGAATTGAACCCATCTTGGAAAACCTCTGTATGACCCTGACCACTGTAGTGTAACTCAGTTTTAGGGTGTTACTGAACCTCTAATAGCCTTAGTCATCGTTGTGGAGAGCAACAATTCTAATTCTCAAATATATCAAACCAATCTGCAAAGACATGCTGAATTCTTTACTCAGAAATAACTTTCTTTTAGCTTTTTTTGGTAGTTTGGTAGATTTGGAGTGGATGTAAGAAGTAATTTCTCCTCCAGTTCACACAGGTATCAGTAACCCAGGTGTAGTTCATCACATTAACTGTGAACATGTTCCACTAATGTTTGACAACCTAAAAGTGTCCAAGTATTTGATCTTAATTATGAACAATATATCTATTGAGAGAGTGAATGAGAATTTGTAGTATTATTGCTGCAATTAGGCTCTCAACATCAAGTCATTCCCTAAGCAGCTGCACAGGAAAAAGGTGTTTTCCTTCTTATTGCTGCAGCTCTAGGCAGACTGTAATTACAATAAGCCTGGCAAAATTGTCTTATTGATTTGCATGGGGATTCTCTCTGAATGAGGCCGAAATTACTCTTGGAGAGACACCTACAAATGAGGAAACAGGAAAATATTTACATATATAAATCCATCTGTCTGTGAAGTCATTTTTCAAGGCAGTCACTGCACTGTTAAGCATATTAAAAAACATATTTAAAAAAAGAAAAATCTTACAACCCTCAATCTTTTTTCATATGCTTTATTATAATAATGAAATACTCTACGCAGGATCTTTCATTATTTGAGCTATACTAGCTTTGAGGATCAGCCCACTCATTTAAAAGTGAAAAACATTCAACCTGATTTGGAAAACTAATGCGCTGTGTATCTTTTTTACTAACTTGGTATATTTCTGATATTTGAGGTAGGTTGCTGTATATCTGCCTACTTGTTATTTTTGAAACCTCCTCTTTCCTTCCTTGATTTTAGGTGCTGGATGAGTGTGGGCAACTGCATAGTCGAGTTATTGTGTGTTCAACCTACAGTTGAGGTCAAAAGTTTACATCCCTTTTTCAGAATCTGCAAAATGTTAATTGTTTTACTAAAATAAGAAGGATCATAAAAACATGCATGTTATTGTTAATTTAGTACTCACCTAAAAAAGATATTTCACATAAAAGTCTACAAGAGAAAACTATGGTTGAATTTATAAAAATGACCCCGTTCAAAAGTTTACATCCCCTTGATTCCTAATACTGTGTTCTTACCTGAATGATCCACAGCTTTTTCTTTTTTGTTTTTAAATGATAGTTGTTAATAAGTCCCTTGTTTGTCCTGAACAGATAAACTTCCAGCTGTTCTTCAGAAAAATCCTTAAGGTCCCACAAATTATTTGGCTTTTCAGCATTTTTGTGTATTTGAACTCTTTCCAACAATGACTGAATGGTTTTGAGATTCATCTTTTTACACTGAGGACAACTGAGGGACTCATATACAACTATTATAGAAGGTTCAAATGCTCACTGATGCTCCAAAAGGAAAAAACATGCAAAAAGTTCAAAAGTTTTCACTCCCCAGCTCCTAATGCATTGTTTTTTTTTTTCTTCTGGAGCATCAGTGAGCATTTGAAACTTCTGTAATAGTTGCATATGAGTCCCTCAGTTGTCCTCAGTATGTGAACTTTTGACCTCAACTGTATGACAAGATATGAAGTGAGTGAGCATGTGAAGTAATAGGAAGTGACAGTGTCTATGGACAGTGTGAGCAAGTAATGAAGACATCTGCTCTAAAATAGCTAAAGTCATTACCAGTATGTCTTGTATTTCACAGGTGAATTAGCACAGAGCACCAGTGGATTTAAAATAGTCTTCAAAGAGAATCACGGCTTATAAAAAATGTATTGTTTTCTATCAGGTATATATGGAGCTCATACAAAGAAAAAGCAGTTTCTGATATTTATATGGCCAAAAAGTAAGATGAACTTCTGAGTTTTGATCATATTGATCATTTAAAGGTCTTTACACGCTTTATAGGGTTAAAATGAGCACAGCCAGCCCAGTTGTTTAAAAATTACTTATTGAAAGTGGAGAAAATATAGTAACAAGTAAAAAAAAAAGTTGTGAGAAATGTTTCATCTCTCGCCAAAGCCCTATATGCTATAATTTATTTTAATTTATTCACTTTAATCATATTCCTCTGGCCTAAATAGCCTATTTAACATCATGATATAAAGACCTGAATTCTGATACATTGTTTTTTCACCCTCAGGCCTGACCAGAAGGATCAATAATCTGCAATGAAACATTCAGTAAGAGCTTCCTTTGCTTCAGCACGACACTGAACAGTTCAGTCATCTTTTCAGGCAGCTGGTGCAACCTGTTGGGCATAAATTCACATGAAGATGACTGATTTTCAGTTTAGTTTTGCAAAGAACACCCGTCGCACTAATGCTAATCATATTTTATTGATCTACCAGGCAATCTCGTTATCTAATTATTCTAATGGCCCTCTAGCCATCAACAGCTGGCCATGCAATGATTAAACTGATTCTTTCGTAGCTTTGGACAAATGAATAAGGCCTGTCAAACTACACATAACATTTTAGTGGAATTTTATTTCCCAGCCTCTTGAAGATTGAACAATTGCTGTCTAAATATTCTCAGTCATCTAGGACACTTGTTAGATTCAGGTCTTAGAGCATCTGATTTCCATTTATTGCAGATGTTTTGCAATGAATCCAAGTTGCTCCATCAGCTCTAGAATGGTGTAAATTCCAGGGCATTTAACTTCATCACGCAACTTGTTGTCAGAAGACTGTGGGAGTCACCTCCCATGGCCTTCTACACCTCCTCTCAGACACTTGCAGCGACTCCTATCAACAGTGCTCCCGCAGTTTTGTCTCAATTTACACAATAATTGCTACTCACATCATCAGGGAGGTGACTCCCACAGAGATTTGCAACAGTTATGACGTCGGGGGTGTGATGAAGTTAAATGATGGTAAATCTCTATCACCCCGCAACCAATGGTGGTTGTAGAAAGAAAATGAGTTGATTTTTTTGGTTAAAGAACATGGTACTCTGGTACTTTCTGAAGTAGCATTGCATATTAATAACAAAGAATTTACATTTTACCAATGTAGACAGTACATTGTAAGGAGCTAGCTAAAACTAGCTAGTTTAGATGAACCATATTTACTTTTGAAATAAAACAATGAACACACTTCCTGAAAGCCTTTTTTTTTCAGATATTATTTTAAAGTTGTATAGGCCATAAAATGCCATTATCACATAACATAAATTTGTGTTACATCAGAAATTATTGTACATAAAAACAGCCATAGTAAATGCGTAAGACTATTCGCCACTATAAGGTAAATAAATAACATAATAATAACAAATAAATAAATAAAAGAGCAGTAAACTGTACAACTATTTGCGCTACAAAGTGTGTTAAGAGCATACATTGAAATAATCTAAATACCAATGGTTTTGTTCAGCTAAAAATAACACACATCAGAAGCCTTGCACATTAAAATTGCAAATGGCTGTGCCACTTTTACGTTAAAAATGCAAGTTTGTGTTTGTGGTTCCATCAAACCCATTGTTTCATCATAGTTTTACCATCCAGTTAGGCACATCAACCATAACTCCTTCAAAAACAGCCAGAAACCTTGGAGTTGTAATTGATGATCAGCTGACTTTCTTAGACCACATTGATAAAACTGCCTGGTCTTGCAGATTTGCTTTATTAAACATCAGAAAAATCAGGCCCTTTCTTTCGGAACATGCTTCACAACTCCTTGTTCAAGCTCTTGTTCTGTCCAGGCTGGACTATTGCAATGTTCTTTTGACAGGTCTTCCAACCAGTTCTATCAAACCTTTACAATTGATCCAAAATGTGGCTGCAAGATTAATTTTTAATGAGCCGAAAAGAACACACGTCACACCTCTCTGTATCAATTTGCTCAAGGCATTAATGTTTGCCTACAAAACCACCACTGGCTCTGCACCCCTTTACCTAAATTAATTACCTCAGACTTATGAGCCCTCTAGAAGCTTGCATTCTGCGAGTGAATGGAACATTATTGTGCCATCCCAAAGAGGCACAAAATCACTTTCACAGACTTTCACATTAAATGTAGCCTCCTGGTGGAATGACCTGCCCAACTCAGTCCTTAGCTATCTTCAAGAATCGGCTAAAAACACATCTCTTCCATCTTTATTTGACCCTCTAACTCTAGCACCCTTTATTCTAATTATATTCTTTAAAAAAATGCCCTTTTAGACTTATACTCTATTTATTTACTGCTTGTTTTCTTAAAAAAAAAAAAAATGTCTATTGTAAATGAAAATAATGTACTGTAGTATTTATGTAGTGGTTTTAAACCGCCACTCCTCTAGATGGCGCTTTGGCGCTCCTGTTGAAGACTCACACAATCGGCGTTCGACCGGATGTTTCGCGGCTGCGCAAGACGTTTCTTCTTGTTTTCCACAGGTATGAATACTGAATTCAAATATTAATTTATTTGTTCCTCTAACAAGAGAAACATAAGGGTGTTTTGTGAAAGGTTAAAAAGGTTCTACATGTAATGTAAGAAACATTATTTTGTTAGAAATGTTTCATATTCACTGGTGTTCAGCAGGTGTGTATTTCAATGAGTGTGCCTATTATAAAAAAGTTAAATGGAGGTGTGCAGGTCAAAATATGGATGTTACTATCTAATTGACTACATTGTAATCTAGGCTACATAAAAATGTAGCTATATACTACATAATATATACTGATAATGTATAAACTATGGCAAAAGAGTGTAATATACTTACATTTTGTAACAATCTTGCAGTATTTTAGCTTTTAGTTTCTGTAATGGGATGTGTTGTATGAATGAATTTACCTATCATGTAAATTACACTATAATTTATTGCATTAATGAATTACTTGAATATTTGCTTCTTATGTTGAACAATACTGAATAAAACCACAGAGTTAGGAATGTTTTGACAAAAGTAACAAAAGAATATGTATGTTTTAGGGTTTTAAGAAGAAGAGTGCTAAATATAATTTGAACATTAAATTCATTGTTCAAGCTGTCAGATTTAGCTCTAATATGCAATAGCTAATATTATGTTAGTATTATAGTTATGTTTGTTAACACACACACACACACACACACACACACACACACAAAAGACGTAATCGAAATAGACAGCCTGATATACAGTAATTTTCAAAATTATATTCTTTACATTGCATTAAAAGTAATACAAGTAGCATCTGCAAACATAATGCTTTTCTACTTTCATTTTTCCTGCCAATTTTGCAGCTATTTTTAAAAAGTCGATGCCAGAGTTGATTTTATTTGATGAGTTAAAAAAAAAAAACATAATATCATGCAAATATGTCCATATATTATAAGTATGGCTAAACAGCAATGCCTGCATTTGTATGCATTGTGTATACTGTACCATGAGCGCTCTGACTGACCTGAGAATATATTAACGGTTATAATGTGTGTGCTGTATTTCTGTTGAATAAATGAGCGATAACAATAATTTGTTGAAATAATCATTCCGGTTGATTCTTCCGTTTCAGTGAATTGGCTAATCAGGTTTGCAAAATGGTTTGAATCAGTTCCCATCCTTTTGGGCTGTTCTCTCACTGAATCATCTGAAGCAGTTTCTCAGTCAGTAAAACAGGCCGTCTCGAGATAAGATGAGAACTAATGGCGCTGGGTAAGTGGCTACTTTTTGAAGGGTAATTCTAAGAAGATTAACTTACTGCTGTCATGTGAATGAGCAGACATTCACACCAAATGTGTTTTTTTTTTAATCCGCGCATGTCGTTTTCAGATGTTTTTCTATGTGAACTTGTGTTAGATGGATGTCTTTGACCATTTTATTGCTTTTTGTGTTTTAAAACTTGAGTAAAGACACCTTCATTCTGCACAGGTGTACCACTGCTTTCACTAATCGTTTGGTCTGGAGTTTCAAGTCTTTTAGAAGTGCATAATAGTTACATAAATGCTAGACATTAATCCCCTCCGTCCATACCTTTAGAAATTCTATACTGGGAAACTTAATCTGAAGACTTCATGTTAATGAAAAATGTAATGTTCATATTTTTTTATTTTTTTTTACATTTCCATTTTATTTTTGTCCTTATTATTTATAGGACAGGAAATGATCAGAAGTAAAAGAGGGTAATGTATTGACATTGACGAATTTCATCGCCCACACATGAGCACCACAGCTCAGTGGGTCAGACTGCTAGGAAGCACGGTTTCTTTTTTTTAGTTTTCTTTTCCAAGAAGTGCAACTTCTTTGACCTGTGTATAGAGCCGTTGACTCCATATAATATTTGAGACGTGAAGTATGTGAGAGATGGAAGTATAGTCAATACAAAATGTCATAGTGTTGTGTACAGTACTTGGGGGTCGATTGTTCAGCTGATATTGAAACACTGAAAGCTGTCTTTCCGCAGTTTCCTAAGGACAAAAAAAAATGTGAGTTCTGAAAATTACACATCACCTTGGACAGTATGACATATTGAACAAACCGTCGAGCCCTCACAGCCTCATTTGTGTTCACATCAAATAAAATATGGTATCTACTCTGGTTAATGACAGTCTATTACTTTGCAACGGATTTGGTTATCAGTGTATCTGTTTGCGTAAGCAAAAACAGGACAATCAAAAAAAAAAGCTAACAGTGTGTGTGGTCTACACATTCAGTAATTGTTAGTAGCAGTATATTGATTGTTAAGGGATGTTAATGCGGTGGTTAAAGTCATGAATATCTAATAACATCACGGCTATTTTTATGTCTAGGTTATATGTAATTTAAACAGGTGGATAGTGCATTTATAATAGTAAGCAATGATTTAATTCCTTTAGTTTACTTGTTTTCCCAGATTAATTAGTGAGCCAACCATTAGGGAAATCAAGGATAAATTTGCTCTTCACTGTAGTCTTCAGTTAATGACATGATTCCTAACTTCATTGCTCTGATGTTGTGAAAATAAACAAGGTCCCTGCGGTTGGAAAATCCATCAGTCTGAGCTCTTGACTGATGTAATCATTTCATAAAGCGCAATTATGTCTGTGATGGAGTGTAGGATTGGAGTCTGGGGAAATAAAGCCTCCTTAACAAACATTTATATGAGGATGAGAGACTTATGAGATGAATTCATCACTCTCGCACAGACCTTGACAGACACACTGAGATATTTCTGTCAGAGTGAGAGAGACAAGCCCACACAGCCAAAGGTGATTCAAATTAGATGTAGTCAGTGATTGACTAGCAGGACAAAACCAAAACACCAAGGTCCTATTTGACTCTCGTGTGACAATGCTGGGATGATGAATAGAGGTACATGGCTGTGATAAACTAGCCCACGTATGCAGAGATAGAGTTTGGTCCCTGAACACAAGGACATGACCTCTGGGCTATAATGTAATTGGCTTACATGTGTTCATTGTTTGCAGCAGATAGCTGATGCAGGATGAGTTAGATCAGGGATATACTTCTCACACTGTAGAAATGTAGGGTTTACAGATAATAGTTTGAAAAAGAGAAAATATCCAATGAGTGGCAGTTCTGTGTGAAAAATGGAAATGCCTTGTTGATGCCAGAGGTCAGGTTGTTCAAGCTGATAGAAAGTCAGTAATAACTCAAATAACCACTTGTTACAACTGAGGTATGCAGAAGAGTATCTTTGAACACAAAACATGTTGAACCTTCAAGCAGATGGGCTACAGCAGCAGAGGAGCACACTGGATGCCACTCCTGAACAGAGTCTGGGAAAGGTTACATAGCTATTTCAAAGACTCTTGAACTCCAGAGAACAACAGTGAGAGCCATTATCTCCAAATGGAAAAAACATTGTACAGTAGTGAACCTTCCAGGGAAGTGGCCAAACTTCCAAAATTCTTCCAAGAGCTTAGCGATGACTCATTCAAGAAGTCACAAAAGACCAAAAGACAAAATCGGAGGAACTGCAGTCCTTCTCTTGCTTCAGTAAGGATCACTGTTCATGACTCCATTATCTAAAAAAAAAAACATTGGCCAAAAAAGGCATCCATGGTAGGGTGGTGAGGTGGTAACCACGGCTAACCTCAAAGAACATTAAGGCTGGCTGAATTTCGACCAAACACACCTTGATGATGCTCAAATTTTTTGGGAGAATGTTTGGTGGACTGTAGGAAACCAAACACTGAATTCCACAAAAAGAAGATCATGCCTACGGTCAAGCATGGTGGTGGCATTGTGCTGGTCAGGGGATGCAGCAAAGGGCTGCGGCTCTCTAGGACTGAACTTGCCTACCCCTGATGGTGCCTGATCTAGATGGTACCCCAGACAGTCATGTCCCCAGACCCCATCATAATGTGAGAAGCGCAGCACTCCAACGACTAAAGTCATGCAGTGTGAACCTGACATAAGTTGAAGCTCAAACTGGATTAGTTGCTGAAAGTGCAGATCAATTCACTTTCAACTTGTCAAAGAGCCTGACTCATACCCCTTTTCCACCGAGGCAGTTCGAGTGCTGGTTCGGAGCCAGAGCCTAGTTTTAAATTGGTTCTTTGTCTTTTGCCACCCAAAGCAGCAGCTCAGAACCAGGAAAAGTGGTTTGTAAGTAGCACCAAAACATTGCTGGTCTAAAAGTAAGAACCACTTGCATTAAGGCAGGGTTAACGTGACCTACAAGACAAACTGAAACTTTTGACCGGGCTATTTGTTGAAATAGCAGCTAAACACGAACACGTTGGATTCACTGTGTTTGAATGCCGATGTAGGTTTGCAAAGCCATTATTGATATTAGGTTGTTGGGACGTGGTGTCGAAGTACCCCGAGAGCAATTCAAAAGTTTAAAAAGTCATCTGCTCTCCAATCATCTTGTGGTGCTTTGGTGTCTTGCACCGGTCGGTCTGTGCAGCGCCGATGCATCGCGAGCAAGTCTGCTGGGTTTGTGTTTGATGCTGCCACACTAGCGTTGATGGGAACGATGAGACGTATTCAGTGATGTAAGACCCGGCTCTGTGGCTCTCTATCTCTTGGAAAAGCAAACTGGTTCTTAAGCCCCATCCACACAGAGATGCGTTTAGCTGTATACATAAACATTTTGTATCATATCAGCGTTTCATCCAGACGGATCTGGCTTTTTGGGAGAATGAAACAGCACTAGCTCTGAACTAGCACCTGGTGAAAAGGGGCCTCAGAGGTTGTGTGATGCAGAGATGCTGTACACCTCCATTAAAATTATGCCAGATTGTAACAGTCTGCTGCAACCTTCATAGCCTGATCCTCAGAACTGGCCTGCAAGCTGGGGAATTGCACCAAGCAAATTGCATTCAACACTAATTACCTGATTTACATAATTCCATTAGTGGATCAGGTGCTAAAACAATGCAGGCAGATGTGCATCCAAACAAACAATGATATTAGCGGGCACAATTCAATCTTAGTGAATTTCATTTTCAGGGTATAAGTACGGTGAACCTGGGTAAGTTTGATATGAAAGAAATGACTTCAAGAATTGTGATTTGCATAGATGACGCTTTGAAATTACCAAAATCTTTGGCATTAAAGATAAATGAGCTAATTTAATTAAGCAGGGATGAATATGTTTCTCCCGGTTAGGAAATCATATGGAAGGTAACTGTTGAGTAATCTTTTTAGAACACAACAAAAAGGCTTTTCATCGAAGTGAAAAACAAATAAAATAAGAGCCTCATCAAATCCCATCTAATCAGTTGTAATCATAACAGAAAGAAAGTTTCAATTAAAGGGTTTTATAAATCATGTTGTGATCCAAAATGATCCAGTGTTGAATATGCAATTGATGTCTTGCTAACATGTGATGAAACTAAACCTAGAGATTTGTCTCCTTGCATTAGGTTAGATTATCTGTTGGTATCTCAATATATTTAATGTTAAAGTTGGTCATTCATATTTTTTCGACAAACTACAGTATACAATATTGTACATATGCGACTATTGCATTGCATCAAATTGCATGGTGATTAAATGGCTTAGAAATCAAATCATAATTATGCACTCCAGTAATTATACAACGCCGTTCTTCTGGGCCTCAGATGTTGTGTACTTACCATGACGGTAAACAAATTAAATGAGATGGGATGTGGATACACTTCTGCGCCTTTCACAAGTGATCTTTAATATGCTTTCCTCAATTCTTTAAAGAAAGTTGATACAGACAATCATTTAGATAAGAATCTATGAGAACGACAACGTTGCTAATGATTAGAAAGATTTTTTGTTTGCACTCCTCAATTATTTTTAAAAGGGACAATATAAAAGAGTAAGGTATTCAAACAAAAATAGCTTTTTGTCATATCTGTAAGTTATATAAAAAGATATCAGAGGTGTAAATAAAGCTTGGCATGTTCTTCTGTTCATTAGGACAGAATTACCACATCACTCGCTAGCTCTTACTGAGGAGGACCTTTTATGTATGTTAACAACCAGGGTGGATAAAAGAAACGACATGCAGCAAGTTCAATTTTAATACCTTCTTCACACTATTCCGAACTCTTTTGAACACTATTTCAAGCATATCAGGATGAATTCTCTTTGTGAATGTGATTAAAAATAAATAAATGAAATAAGTCTAACTTAGCTAAAGCCGCCGAGGAAGTGTAAAGTGCTGTAAAAACTTCTTCAATAGAGTACAATGCGCTAAAAAGCTCCCCTCAAGGCACATTTTGATTTAATATTTTGATTTTGGTCTAGCTAATATAGCTGCAATGTTAGAGGCACATTTAACGTAAGAATCCATTGTGATTTTGAACAATCAATCTTGGCCTACATTGCACATCCTTAGAACAAATCAATTTTGAAACAGATAAAACGTTAATGTTCTACTGCATTTGAAGAAAAAACAAACGTCTATATGGTGTTAACAAAAGCAAACATGAGATAAAAACACATTTGCAATACCAATTTAGCTTGCTTCTAATATTCCTCAAGCTCCTTTATGTCATTTCATGACTCATATTTTGCAGAACTCAAACCCGAGTGCTCTACATCGCAAGTGCATTGATGTATCAGGTGTGCTACCAAGCAAGTTTACCATGTCAGAAAAGCCATACATAGGAACCATGTTCAAATAAGTCTTTATTAATCAATGATTAGCCCGTTGTTTGAGAAGAAATACAAGTTGTAGGTGTTTTACTGCCAACAGTGTTCATTTCAGCTGGAAACTGCAGTGAATTGTGTGCAGTATGGCCCGGTTTCACAGACAGGGCTTAGGCTAAACCAGGATTAGGCCATAGTTCAATTAGGACAATTAAGTAATTTTTATAAACATGCTTGTAAAAAAAAAACATTACAGGTGTGCATCTTAAGACAAAACAAAGGCACTGATTTATTTTAAGATCAAACAGTGCAATTTTATTTCAGTTGAAACAACTCAGATTTACATTTTAGTCTACAACTATGCTTAAGCCTTGTCTGTGAAACCGGGGGTATGAGTTTAGCAAAGATGTAGGTAGATGTTAGATGTTAGATCAGATTACCTTTTTATTCTTACTCTCATGTCCTGACCAGTGATCCAAATAATGGCTCCTCTCTGAATTTAAGTTAAACTTTTGAACTGGTCTGAGAAAAGTTTTTCAGTCCCACATAAAACAAAAAGTAGAACAATAAACAGAAAGCAGAGTTTACACCCAATACCTGCTTCGGATGCTAGAGAAAAGAAATATGTGATTATTTTCTCATCTTCTCACTGGGTCATATTACGTCATATCTGTCTAATCTCTCCCTAACACATTTAGCAGAGCTGCTGTACAAATGACTTCTGCAGGACACCACTCTGTTAAAGGAGAGAATGTCTGTGAATTCAGACTGAGGTCGAGCCAGCAGACCTCAGATAAATACATTCAGACTCGATGAGCTAGAGCGTTTGGACATGATGAAAAAGCTTACAACATAATAATTTTTAGTATTCTAAAAGTAAACACCAGCTTAGTAATAATAGCTATAGTCACTTATTGCTATTGTATTTAACTGTATTTAGTGGGGTCAGAAAGTCTGAGACCACAATAAAAATTTGGGATTCAAAATCAAATTTAGCCATGGAAATCAAAGTTTTTTGTTCCTCTTTGATTGCTTATGTTGCTGAACATGACTTGGCATACTGAAGGCACCATATAAAACACATAATTTGCTTTTAGAGAGACTTTTTCCCATTTCCGTTTTCCAGTTGCTACAAACAAATATAAAGGGGCATTATAAATGATAATGGCTACCAACCATCTCTACAAAGGACGTCTTTTAAGCTAATGTGAATGCTTCTGGAACATTGGATTTAATTATGATGAATTCAATTGAATGCTTAACTGCCAACAGTAATTTTTTGTTCTGTTGTATTGATATTCCACTATGCAAACCTAATGTAAAGAGACAGTTATAAGTTTGTGGTTTAATATCTGTATTATATGGAAGCTAATTTCTGCCACTGAATAAAAAAATAAAAAGGTAATTGCAACGTTTTATCTCACAATTGTGAGTTAACATCCCCCAAATCTGACTTGTTTTTTCAGAATTGTGAGATATAACCTTGCAATTTGCGAGTTACAAAGTCAGAATTGTGAAATGTAAACTTGCGATACTTGGAAATGAAGTCAGAATTGTGTGATATAAACTTTAAATTCTGACATTTTTCCTAGAAATGTGAGTTTATAACGCATTTGTGAGTTAAGTCAGAATTGAGTGATATAACTCTTGAGAACACATTTTTTTATAATCAATGGCAGAAATGGGCCTCATATTAAGAAAAAGTAGTTAGTTTTGTGAGTTTTTAGGTAATGTGGGCATGATACAATGTCAGTAATCAAATTTTAAAATGGCCAGCATATCATTATTTATTGGCATCTTTTTCATTTTCTTTTTTTTTTCTTTCTGGTCTCTAAAAGAAAATCATGGAACTGCCATAAAACGTCATAAATCACAGCAAGTTTGCTGTCTCTTTGCCCTTGGTATTTATTTCAAGCTCTTACAGTCTGAACTATCTCATCTAGATGAGACTGACTCATTTTGAAAATCTCTTTTTTTTTTTTGCCTATTTTAATTTTACATCATGTGGCATGAATCTAACGTTAGTGTGTAACTTGTTACACAATATTCTGTAAACATTCACTTTCTCTAAAAGAAGCAATTCGAACAGGTGTGAATGGAAGATATGTCATCATTTGAAGCGTATAAAAGCATACAAGAACTGACCAAGGACACACACACAGCAAATAACTCAAAACAGACAAACCAGGGCAACCAAAGAGGATATTGGGTCAGAACAAGTGACCTCTGAGATGAATTAATCATCCAGTGTCTTTAGACATGTGCTTGTTCAGTACATCTTTTATAGATGTAGAGCAAATGGCTATTGAAAATGGCCGCCCTTCAGAACCAGTGAATAATTGCTATGCTAAAACAGCAATGTTTTAATAGTATCAGAGCCACAGTATGTTTCATTTCTAAGTTGAATGGGATAGAAGTATTCTTATCATCCAACAACTGAAACACTTTGGGCCAGATTTACTAAACAGGGCAAACTAGCTTAAAACTGCTAAAAAAATGAATAAAAATAAAAAGCACTTATTGGGAGTGGAAATTTCTGCAGGTGATTTACTGACAGTGTGCAAATTAAAAAAAACATAAACATAGCAAGATCATTTTCATAATGACCAGCGCAATCTACCAAGAATGGCACACATTAGCGTAGGCTAGCAAACAAGCAGAGCCGATGATGATCAGGTGAGTGTAATCTACTAACAAAATGGGTAAAGACGTGATTTTGGGGGGCGTTAAATAATGGCATAACAGCCAGTAAATTAACTACTGCAAACTTTAGTAAATCACCTTGAACAAATCATTTAAATAATTCATGTGCTCTCCTCTTAAGTCTGAAAGAGAAACTCCAACAAAAGCATATGCAATAAGGTCAGCCGCAATAGTAAATGTGTCCATGTCTTTTTATAGCTAAATACTGACAGTACTTTTTTTTTTTTTTTTTTTTTTTGTCAATAGAGAGCTGTTAGTGAATCTGGCCCATTTGCTGTAAATCTTACCAAAGATCATTAGTTTATTACTATAATAATGGTGTTTCTGTTCATCAGGCATTAAAACATTACAGATGGGATGAGCAGTTCATAACCCCACAAGATGACATAAATTGTTCGTAATGTCATTAAATGTAGTGCACACTACTTAGAAATGTCATTTCCTGACCTTTCTCAAATAGCCCACTTACCTTCTCAAGAAAACCTCAAAGATCAATTTTAAAGCTTTTACCAACCATGTCATGCTTTCCACCTCTGTCTCTCTCTTATTTTCTCTGTTTCCCAGATATTCTTTAATTCCCTCCCGCACGGTCTGAGCATTTTATTGACATTATAAATTAAAAAACAGTTCCACTTGGACAACAACAGACGGGCCCCAGTCAATAGAACTTTAATGAAACCTCCCATTTGTATCTGAAATAACTGAAATGTCACTGAACTGTCAATAAGAACTGAAAATGGCTAGAAGATTTAGCTGAGAATATATCCAAAGGATGGTTTAAAATAATGACCAAGGCCATTTCAGGAGAATTCAGTTGCACCACAAAACATTACACTATAAACTAAATAAGTAAATGCTAATAAATACTTTAAAAAGAGAGAATGTGTGTACATATTCTCTCGACAGTGGCAGCCGTAATTTAAAAAAAAAAAATGATTAAATTATCAAAAAAAGTATCATAAAGTGTCAGAATATTGTGTTGGAAGTCCCCTACAAACAGGTTTAAATGCATCTAAGGTCAGAAAACTGTAATTTTCTCAAAATATACATTTATACATAGAATCATTTCTCAATGATTTTGAGACGGTTTGTTCAAAGCTAAACCCCCCTCTTCCATAAACCTACTCTTGTCAGAGCTGGAAATCTAACTTGGTGTCACACTTTGCTATGCAGGAAGGATGCTGGAGACGTGGAAAACATTAAACAGTCTTTAATCTTGGAAACACAGGGAATAATCCAGGAAAGGAACACACTTTAACACAAGGAAGACGTTTAACAGTGGACGCTCAACACAGGGAAACACAGGGCTTATAAATACAGGATAACTGCAAGGACAGGTGAACGGAATCAAACTAAATGAGAACAAGAAACATGACCATAAAAGGAAACTCAGGAACAGAGACAGGGGCAAAAGACGGAAAACAAGTCCATAAGCCTGACATAACTTCCCCCTCCCGGAAGGCGCATCCTCACGCCGTAAACAACAACAGAGGAAGGCGTGGATGGAAACTTGGAAGGAGGCTCGGGAGGAGGATGGACTTCCAGGAGGACAACGCGGACAGTCCATGGGGGAGATGACGGAGGGAGGAGCCAAGGAGACGACAGGATGGACTTAGTGCAGGAGGAGCCAAGTAGGTCCCAGGCCGCAGCCATGAAGACGGCCCATGGTGAAACCGACAGAGGAAGGACCCACTGAGGAGTAAGGGCTACCAATTCCAGGGGGCAGACCAACAGCGGTTGAGCAGGTGGTGGAGGAGCTGGAGATGGAGAGCCGAAGATCCAGGGTGACAAGGAGGATCCAGAGGACAGAGACTGTGCCAATAGCGTCGGTGACCGACGCAGAGCCGTGGATCTGGGAGGCCACGGTGGAGCCAGAGCAACAGAGGATCGAGGTGGAGTTGGAGGCATGGCGGAGCCTGACGGAGCTGGAGGGACGAGGCGAAGCCGGAGGAGTCCCTAGGTGCAGGATGATCGACGCCAGACCAAGGCGGAGCTGAAGGGGCAAGGGAGCCGGGCGGAGCCAGTGGACTGCCGGGCCACGGCAGAGAGGAAGGAGCCAGGAGCCATGGTGGAGCTGGCATCATAGAAAGAGCAGAGCAAATCATCCGGGTAGGTAGTGAGGCTTGCGAGCACACAAAACAGTCTGGTGTGGTCCTCGAGCGGTTTCTCCCCCTGCTCCCCCGGAATCAAACTAAACAAGATCAGGAAACATGACCGTAAAAGGAAACTCAGGAACAGAAACGGGCAAAACAAGAGTCTTAATTTCTACCACTGAGCCACAGAAGGGTGTTGAACCCAACAGTGAGACGCTTTCTTAGAGTCAGTCAGAAAAGTTAATTTCAAAAAAAGGAAAAAGGGAACACAAATCCTTTTCTTAAAGTTAAATGCATATGCACAAACGTCAGACATGAGAGTCCTGTGGGGACCTCTAGTGGCCAAAAAACACATTACAAGGCAAAAACAACTCTGCTCTGATTGGTCAGCTGGCCAAGCCTGTTGTGATTGGCACAAAGAGGAGGACTTGAGCAAATTAGAGAGCGCTACCATCCGTGTTGCCAAGTCCGCGGTTGTTTTCGATGTCTGCGGGTTAAAGCAACCCCAATAACATCATATTTAGCCCCTGGAATGCGAAATTACCAGGGCAACCCCGACAAACAGCGTGTATTTTAAACCCCAGAACACGATTTCTAACGGGGGACCCCCTTGAAATGAGTAGCAATTTGGCAGGTTTTGTTGTGAAAACCTGGCAACTCTGACAATAATATAGTGCTCCAATCTGTTCTTAAAATAATGACATAACATTTTGTTTAACACTTATGCAAGTGAATAGTGCCCACAGCTAAAGTTTAGCTGCTAAACTGTACACATAGCAAAACAATAATGGTGGATGCCGAGTGCTAACGTGACTAACTGATAAAACAATACAGTTTATAAACCAAAAAATGTCTAAGTTACATTCTTTATTAAATGAAGTAACTCGAACAACGATAATCTACATTAATCGACACATTCTTAGGAAATAGTGGGTTCTCAGCAAATTATCAGAACTATTTCAGTAAGACAGTAATAGCGTGGTTTACTGGAAACCTAAAGCTGCACTAGGTATACATCACATATTAGCACAATATATATATATATATATATATATATATATATATATATATATATATATATATATATATATATATATTTTGCTCGCACAAAACATATATATATATTTTGAGCACTCACTTACTTAATGTACACATACTTAAAATGTAAACATATCAATCATACTTACAGGTTGTGGTTCAGACACTTGTTAGTCCAAAAAAAAGAAGATTAGAAGCCAAAGAAGATAAAAGCCAAGATTAGAGAAGCAGTCCTCTGTAAAATGACAAGCACAAAACAAAAGTTTTCAATTGTATTGTTGCGGTATCATGGAAAAAAAATAACCATTGATTCTTCAGATCATCGTCTTTCAGCTATGAAAACTAAACAAACTTGCTTTCACAGTGCAGAACACAGCGTCTTCTTGACATGATGTAAACACACTAACTAGCGGAAGTGTTTGTGGGCAGGTCAGACTGTTTGTATTTCGCGGGTAGGCGGGAATTATGCTAATGTGTTAACCAGTGACGTAGATCAGTAACAGGAAGACAATTTGAAAATATGGTGACTCGTTAAGGCGTTTCTGAGTTGACTCTTTCTTTTGAGAGACAATATCATAATGTATAATGCACTTTTTTGATTAACAACTTTGCAGACTGTTTACATTGAAGAATAGCTATGTTAAAAACTGCAAAATATATATTTTTCAAAAACCCATATGCCATGCTCTTTAAGGGCCAGTCCAAGTGGAGTAAAGTTTGCAATAAAATTCATCTTCAGTAAATTCTCCCCTGAGATACTGTTTTTGACTCAAGAAGCCAGAAGACGACATTTGAGCTTTATAGCCACATGCCAATCAACTGACATACTGTAGATGAGATTGCTAGAATAAACATGAGAATGTATTTATTGCTGGACAGATGATTGAGTGAAGACATTGCAGTGGGAATGGTATATATAGTGACTATTGGATGAACAACAGACGACTTGACAACAATTGATTGGTTGGCATGAGACCATTGGAGTGGATGAATCATGATATGCCGTTGGCTGATTGAAGAACCTGTAGACAACACTTATGAAACATGATACTGCGTGACTGACGTTTGTTTGATTAATAGGTGTAATGGGAATTGACATGATTAATTGCTTTGTCATAGTTGATTGACTTAATGGCTGCACTTAATATTATCTCACAAACTTAGTAATATTAAAGAGGGGAATAGTTTTAGAAAAATGCTTTTGCATAATTGCAGTACTATTTTAAGTGTTTGTAATTACTGTGAAGAATAATGAAACAATAGTACAAAGCCTCTTCTACTCTGTGCATGATCACAGATCTGCTGTTAGTTCTCACATATGTACACATACAGTTAAATTCTATATGTTCTCATCCAATCTCTCTTTTTTTTTTTTTTCCTTCTGTAAAGTGGGTCTCTGAAAAAATAAGGTGTTTCATCTTGCACATAAGAACATTGCTCGCACAAAACATTTTTTTTTTTTTTCTTTGTCTTAATTTGTTTGCTTTGTTTCTATGGTACTTATATGTTCCACAATTGCATTTCATTTTATTTTCAAACTGCGTTTTACAGTGAATCTATAGAGGACTGGTCATTTTGTGGTTTTATCTCAGACTTTGGATTATAGATAGATATATGGCAATTATAGGCCATTACCCCCATGAGCTTCAGCATATGTAGCTGGAGAACTTTAAATCAAGTCACACTGACCACTGAATCATCACACAAAGGCCCGGCTTTGGTTAGCTTCAATTTCAGTTGCTCTACCGCTGATTACAGAAGAGCACATCTTCTGCTCATGTAATGGATATAACTGCAAGGTGGGGGCATTCCATCTGAACAAAGAGACCCAGGACACAAACCTTCCCACCTTCAATCTCCCTCTATCAGTGCAGATGACAGAAAGAACCTTTCACTGCAGAAGAGCACAATGACATTACAAGCTTTCCTGCAAGTGAAAAAAACACCAGACTGTCCAAGTCATTTTCAGCAGGTGTGCTACGATACATTTTGTGCTATTCAGGGTGATACAAATCTCCTTATGTCAGAATTAATTGAGAAAATAACTTCTATAAAATAATTAAATTAGTTTAAAGAACAAAAAAACTTGCTTATTTGGCTTTTTCTATATTTTTTATTTATATTTAATAGGAAAAAAATAGTGTTTTATTGTTTTGTATTTTATTTTTTTCTAACACAATATAATAATATTTTAATCATTGTCCACTAAAGCAGTTGTGTGGTAAAAGAGAAAGAAATAAAGAAAAAGATGATATTGAATGAATGTTAAAATTCTTAATATATTCGAAAAAAGCCATAATTATGTGAATAAAGTCGTTGCAATATGAGAATAAAAGTCAAAATATTTAGAAAAAGTCAAAATTATGTGAATAAAGTCGTAGCAATGTGAGAATAAAAGTCAAAATATTTTGTGAATAAAGTCAAAATTACGAGAATAAAGTTGTAGCAGTGTGAGAATAAAAGTCTAAATAATTTAAGAATAAAGTGAAATTATTTAGAGAATAAAGT
>NC_133373.1:13061206-13208180 GCF_049309525.1 Garra rufa | reverse complement strand
AATGTTGGAAGCAGTTGTGCTGCTTAATATTTTTTTGGAACCTGTGATACCTTTTTTAGGATTCTTTGATGAATAAAAAGTTAAAAAGAATAGCATTTATTTTAAATAGATATATTTTTAAACAATATAAGTCTTTACTATCACACTTTATCAATTTACCACATCCTCGCTGAACAAAAGTATTCATTTCTATCAAAGAAAGAAAGAAATAAACAATTTACTGACCCAAAATTTGAACGGTAGTGTATATTTTACAAAAGATTTATATTTTAAATAAATTTTAATTTCTATTATTTTTAACATTTTATTAATAAATAAATTCTGAAAAAAAGATATTACAGGTTTAAAAAAAATATTAAGCTGTTTCCAACATTGACAGCATATTAGAATGATTTCTCAAGGATCATGTGACACTAAAGACTAGAGTAATGATGCTGCAAAATTCAGCATTGCATCACAGGAATACATTATATTCTAAAGTATATTAAATTAGAAAACCACTATTTTTAATAATATTTTACAATATTATAGATTGTATATGTGTATATTGTATATGTGTTTTTTAATCAAAGAAACACAGCCTTAATTAGCAGAAAGGATTAAAAAAAAAAAAAAAAAAAAAATCTTGAATCTGGCTGATCCCAAACTTTTGAATGGCGTATTTTGGTATTTTGTATTTTAATCACATGACACTGAATAATAGAGTAATGATGCTGAAAATTCAGCTTTGTATCACAGGAATATATTACATTTTAATATATATTAAAGTAGAGAACAATTATTTTAAATTGCAATATTATTTAACAGAATTGCCGTTTTTTCCCCCTGTATTTTTGATTAAATAAATACAATTGATGCATATAACATATTTTAATATATTAAATACTTACTTACTTTTTTATGTATAGAGATAAATAGTTAGGTTTTTCCTATTTGTTTAAAGTTATTAAAAGAGATAGTCCATGACTTAACTACATTCTGCCATTGGTTATGTGCATTTACACCATCAAGTCTATGTGACAACACATTCATTCTTCAGTTTCTCTGACAGCCATCATTCCTTTACCAAACTGTAAGAAGTTATGGACTATGTAATGAAAGCAATCATAAAACTGCGTACACGTGAGCGATGTGTAAACCACAATTAGATTAGTAACATCTCTGGTCAAGAGGAAACACAAACAGATGGTAGGAACATCCTTTAGGAGGCTATTCTTCCTTCACTTTCCAGCGGCAGACCTCTGGTGTTGTGAGCAGGATTTCTTCCACACTGGTGGACACGTACCATTGGGGCTTCCTCAATTACTTAATAGTAGTGACTAGAATGTTAATGTACTCATTTATCCTGCATTAGTTCCTGCATAGCTATCTATTAATTATGAAACAGGTGCAGCTACTGGTAGATAAGTCTAATTATTGTAATCATTTGTGGCTAAACGTCAAGATATCTAAAAGAAGCAAACAGCTTTTCACATTAAAGGTGGGCAGAATATATTGCCAGACACAATAAACCTACAGAAATTTGTCAACCGGTAGAGAATTTGGACTAGTCTCTATCACGTTTACGGTCATGTTACTATGCTGCACCGTCACAAAAGATTAAATGTGAGTCATTTGAGTGGGATTTTAAATCGTTAAAGCGCAATAAGAAGTGAACATTTTGAAAGGATATTTTACACAGTGTTTGAACGCACATACCTGAAACGCATGCACATAAAGCTGCTTCTCACACAGCACCCTTTTTGGTGCCCTGTTGGGCTTGAACAGTCAAACAGTCACACTTATGTGTAGTTAGAAGTATAAACCATCTATAAAATCGCATTTGGGTAAGATATTCCAACATTTAAACAGCTTTAGGATTTTTTTTTTCTCTCTCTCTCTCTCTCACATTTGTATTGTATGGAGGCTCATTTCCGCCACTGAATAAAAACTTGTGAATAAAACACTGAATAAAAACTTAATTGTGATTTTTTTTTTCCTCAAGTTTTAGCTCACAATTTTGAATTCAGAATTACAGAATTACAAAAAAAAAGTTTAAATTGAGAGTTTTTATTGCACTAAGAAAAAGTCAGAATTGCTGGGAAAAAAAGTCAGAATTGCAAGGAAAAAAATAATTGCTAGATACAAACTCGCGTGTGTGAGAAATAAAGGGGTAAAATTTGTGAATTTTTATCGCACAATTCTAAGAAAAAAGTCAGAAAAAAAATTTAATTGCGAGAAAAAAGGTCAAAAGTTTTTATTGTACAATACAATAAAGTCAGAAATGCCAGAAAAAAAAGTCAGAATTGCCCGAAAAAAATCCGAATTGCGATATACAAACTCACATTTGTGAGAAAAAAGTCAAAATTGTTTATATCTCACAAAAGTAGCTATACAAAAGTCAGAATTGCGAGGAAAAAAGTTAGAAATGCGAGATACAAACTTGCATCTGTGAATAAAAGTCACATTTGCTAGTTTGTATCTCACAATAATAAGGAAAAAAGTCCACCTCTGAATTGGGACACAGCTACAGTTGTTTATGTCTTAAGTGTACATAAACAGTTGAGGAAAAAAAAAAAAAAACATGTGTATCAGTATATTAGATCTGTGCTTTCTTAAAGCTGCTGTCTGTTTCATTAATGTTGAATTGAACAACAAAAGTAAAAAGCATTTAATATCATAAAAACCTCACTTTAAGCAAAAACAATTATATCATGATGTATCCCCTTATCGTGAAATAAAATGACTCATACTGTGATACAAGATTTTGGTCACATCTCCCACCCTAAGTCACATAATCATAAATTGTGCCACTGGTACTGGTGAAGTACATTTTTATTGTATTCATTGTGCTTATGCTGTGAATCCAGTCAGCATGAAGCTCTCAAAATGACAATAACCCAAACTGTCATACGCTTATGGCCATGGTACACAAAGAGCCCTCATTCTGACATATGCATATAGCTATTTATTGCCAACCATTAACCACAAAGGCTGTTGACAGCCTACACAGCAAAAAAACAACAAATGTGAAAGGCAGTCATCATTAAGCCAAGATTTTGGATGCAAGGTGCATTTTCTATGTTTTTTCCTTGTAGACAAGGGCTTTCCTCCAGCTGGTATGGTATGAGAAGCATCATTTGTCAAAACAGCGCCTCTGTATTCAGTCTCTCCATATGCTGCTCGGGTCCCTCCAGTGTACGGCAGACAGCAGTGTAAATATAATTACCCACAGGCCCTCGGAAACAAGCTGTTATCCATTATATGCCAAGTTCTCTGGGCACATTTTGGTGTGAGGATGACCACAGGATTTTGCAAGTTTTTTGTTTTTGAGGTACAGATCACACTGACTGCCATAATGCTGATGCACAGGGCTCAAAAACTTCCATTTAGTACCCACAATTCAGTTTAAATGGCGCAGTTAACATTGTGTGGAGAATATATGGCGATGTAACCATAAAAAAGTCAGTGTTATGAGATACAAACTCGCCTTTGTGAGAAAATAGTCAAAATTTTGAGTTTATCTTACAATGCTAAGAAAAAAGTAGGAATTTGCAGGTAAAAAAAAAGTTGTCTTTTTTTTATATTTTCAGCAACTAGCTGAAATAAATGAAGTGTACTTTATTTATTTATTTAAAAAAGGATTACTCCACTTTGAAATTATTTTTTTCCTGATAATTTACCATGTCATAGATGTTCATGTCTTTCCTTCTTCAGTCACAAAAAAATATATTTTTTTGAGGAAAAAATTCCAGGATTTTTCTCCATATAGTGGACTACAATGGTGGTCAACAGATTGAAGGTTAAAATGCAGTTTCAAAGGGCTCTACATGATCTACGTGATTAATAAGGGTCTTATCTAGCGAAACCATCGGTTAAAAAAAGTACAATTTATATACTTATTAATCTCAAATGCTCGTCTTGTTCAGCTCTGCGATAACACATTCGTGCACTCTGGTTCAGTACAGTTAGGGTATGTTGAAAAACTCGCATCTCCATTTATATGTCTCCTTCACTTCAAAATTGTCTTGCAGCACTGCAGAAGTACCAACCCAGTGTTTACAAAATTACCGTGCAAAGAAGATCAAACAGCTAAAACAGCGATGTAGGATGATTTTTAAGTTGGAGAAGAAAATGAGATGGAAGTTTTTCGACATACCCTGGCTGTATCTGTCTTGGACAGGAGTGCACAGAGTATGCATGCGCATCGCAGAGCTAGAAAAGACTGGCATTTGTGGTTAAAAGGTGTGTGTGTATATACAGGTGCATCTCAATAAATTAGAATGTCATGGAAAAGTTCATTTATTTCAGTAATTCAACTCAAATTGTGAAACGTGTGCATTAATTAAAATCATTGCACACAGACTGAAGTAGTTTAAGTCTTTGGTTCCTTTAATTGATGATTTGGCTCACATTTAACAAAAACCCACCAGTTCGCTATCTCAACAAATTAGAATATGGTGACATGCCAATCAGCTAACCAACTCCAAACACCTGCAAAGGTTTCCTGAGCCTTCAAAATGGTCTCTCAGTTTGGTTCACTAGGCGACAAATTATGGGGAAGAGTGCTGATCTGACAGTTGTCCAGAAGACAATCATTGACACCCTTCACAAGGAGGGTAAGCCACAAACATTTATTGCCAAAGAAGCTGGCTATTCACAGTGCTGTATCCAAGCATGTTACCAAAAAAAGTTGAGTGGAAGAAAAAGATGCACAACCAACTGAGAGAACCGCAGCCTCGAGAGGCTTGTCAAGCAAAATCGATTCAAGAATTTGGGTGAACTTCACAAAGAATGGACTGAGGCTGGGGTCAAGACATCAAGAGCCACCACACACAAACATGTCAAAGAATTTGGCTACAGTTGTCGTATTCCTCTTGTTAAGCCACTCTTGAACCACAGACAACATCAGAGGTGTTTTACCTGGGCTAAAGAGAAGGAGAAATGGGCTGTTGCCCAGTGGTCCAATATCCTCTTTTCAGATGAGAGCAAGTTTTGTATTACATTTGGAAACCAAGGTCCTAGAGTCTGGAGGAAGGGTGGAGAAGCTCATAGCCCAAGTTGCTTGAAGTCCAGTGTTAAGTTTTCACAGTCTGTGATGATTTTGGGTGCATTGTCATCTGCTGGTATTGGCACTTCATGCCTCTTTCTGCTGACCAGCTTTTTAAAGATGCTAATTTCATTTTCTAGCAGGATTTGGCACCTGTCCACACTGCCAAAATCACCAAAAGTTGATTAAATGACCATGGTGTTGGTGTGCTTGACTGGCCAGTAAACTCACCAGACCTGAACCCCATAGATTCTCTATTGTCAAGAGGAAAATGAGAAACAAGAGACCAAAAAATGCAGATAAGCTGAAGGCCACTGTCAAAGAAACCTGGGCTTCCATACCACCTCAGGAGTGCCACAGACTGATCACCTCCATGCCATGCCGAATTGAGGCAGTAATTAAAGCAAAAGGAGCCCCTACCAAGTATTGAGTACATATACAGTATGTACATACTTTCCAGAAGGCCAACAATTCACGAAAAAGTTTTTTTTTTTTTTTTTTTTTTTATTGGTCTTATGAAGTGTTCTAATTTGTTGAGGTGGGTTTTTGTTAAATGTGAGCCAGATCATCACAATTAAAAGAACCAAAGACTTAAACTACTTCAGTCTGCGTGCATTGAATTTATTTAATACACGAGTTTCACAATTTGAGTTGAATTACTGAAATAAATGAACTTTTCCACAACATTCTAATTTATTGAGATGCACCTGTAACAGAGGCCAGCGGTAGGTGCTGTGAAGGTAAACCTCACTCAGATCTTAAGAGGCACACTAGCAACAGATGCTAGTGGCTGCAGTCTTTAGCCTCCTTGTTAGTGCGCCCGCTTCCAATGCCAGAGACCCGGGGTTCGAGACCTGCTCGGAGCAGGTGCGAGTAGGACCTGGGTGTAGGGGTTACATTGGTGCCGTGACCCAGCGGTCCTGTGCAGGTAAACCTCAATGTTACCATGATTTACTGACTTATATATTTTTTACAGTGTATTTATATTATGTACTGTACACTACTTGTACAAAACTTTAAGTGCACATTCATTATAATCAAGTGCACTTTTTCTCAATAATATATATTCAGAAGTGCAGTGTAATCGAGTGCACTTTCATTATTTCAAATAGCCAATTCAGCTGTAGGAGTGGAGTCATGTACAGTACATTTACTGTAAACTACATCAAATTGTGGTAATCTGCTGCTTCGTCCACAACCTACAGAAGGTCTCAAAAAGGACCCTTGATATTGCAAAAATCTGCAAACTGTCTTCAGCTCAGAATTTGTGGGAGTGTCTGTGATTTTTGCTGATTTGAATAAATACTTTGCGTAAAAGACAGCATGTGCAAGTAAACAGCAGTGTCATATTAGTGGATTTCCCCAGGGTGTTTTTCAGTTTAATGGCACAATTGTGAGAATGTGTTTTTTAGTGATGATCTGTCACATTATAAGGAGCAAAAAGAAGTTTAATTCTAGTGTTTGGGGATTCCATATGGTTCACAGTGACTCATGCCAGTGACTCATGCTGTTGTTCTTCACTTATGTGCTGAATTGTTTCTTTTGCATTAATTTCCTGCAACGCCACATTGTTTGACAGTGTTAATTTGAGTCAGCATCTATATTCAACATCTGTCTTACTGATGGCTTGTGGCCCAGAGGACATGCATGTGCTATAGCAGCTGATGTCTCTTCAGGAGGAACACGTTACACTCTGTGACACGTCAGTCCCAACGGGACATTTACTGCTAAGTGAGAAATCCACTCAGCATCCCTAATGCACTTAGCCTGGAGACTGATTAGAATTTGATCATTTGATTGTGTTATTTGCTATTATATTTAAACCTGATATCTTTTAAATGTACTAAATTGCAACTTTATAATTACAAATGTGACCCTGGACCACAAAACCAGTCATGAGGGTCAATTTGTTTTTATTTATACAGATGAATAAATAAGCTTTGAATTGATGTATGGTTAGGATATGACAATATTTGGCCGAGATACAGCTAAAGATTAATAAATAATAAATATTTGAAAATCGCCTTTAAAGTTGTCCAAATTAAGTTCTTAGCAATGGTTATTACTCAAATCAAAAATTAAGTTTTGATATGTTTAAAGTAGGAAATTTAAAAAATATCTTCATGGAACATGATGTTTACTTAATATCCTATTGATCTTTGTCATAAAATAAAATTTTGATAATTTTCGATAATTTTGAACCATACAATGTATTTTTGGCTATTGCTGCAAATATACCTGTGCTACTTATGACTGTTTTTGTGGTCCAGGGTGACAAATGTGTAATTAAAAATATATTTAAATATAGATACAATATAATAAATATAAATACATTCAACAGCACACCCATATTTCAAAAATAGAAATGTTGCCTCAGCAAGCTGAAATATTATTTCAAATACCAAAAAGTTTTCTACGCTCTTAGTTTTTAGTAAAATAACCCTTCATTACATTTAGTTTGCACTTAAGTAAATTCTAGACTAGACTATATACTCCCTTAATGAGTATTCTTTAAAGTATTTCACAATTGAATCTCATTAGACAAATATTACTAATATTACATTATTTAATAAATAAATAAACAACAGATTATTGACTATTATAGAAAGTCATAAGGACATTTTAATGGTTTACCACAACATCTAAGCACACATTATCACATCAAATATTGTTTTATGTGTTATTATGTTTTGAAGATGGATTATACCTCATAGAAAACTGATTCAAGAATAAAACAATACATTTGGAATGATTTTTAATGTTTCACACACTGAAATCTGAAATATATTGATAAAATTATCTCAGTATCTATGTGCAACCTATTAATGATTTATGAAAGTGTATGTCGTACTGTATGTTCTGTTTAAGCTACAAACAGAGAGTGAGAAAATAACAGTAATGTTTGTCGATGAACATTTGTCGATAAACACTGTGGCTTCATTGAGCACAAAGTCTTAAATATTGAAGATCAGGATGTTTCATGGGATTTGCAGATTACTTGCCCCATGGTTGGACAATAGTTAATTTGGTTGGCCTCTACGTATTGATTGGTATTTTGCAGCAAGGTTGGAGGAGGTGAGAAGGTAAATGCAGTAAGTGCAGTAATCTCCCGAGGGTCGTTTGGCAGAGATAGGTCTCAGATGAGCACTCTGGGTCTCCACTGCACTCAATGCAGTCAATATGCAGGGCCTACTGACTGCAGCTACAGCTAATGCCATGATGATGTGAAATAATCGCAAACAAAGATGTATATGAAAGAAACAGTGTTCACTAGACATTAGAATTAGACACTATTGTTAGCATTTGCTCCTCAGGTTATTGTTCCTCATATAGTTTATCTTATAGTCTCATCAGACCACAGGACATGGTTCCAGTAATTCATGCTCTTGGACAGGTTGTCTTCAGCAAACTGTTTGTAGGCTTTCTTGTGAGCCAGCTTCAGATGAGGCTTCCTTCTGGGATGATGCCTATGCAAACCGACTTGTTGTAGTGTGGTGTGAGCACTGACAAGCTGACCTTCTACTTCTACAACCTTTAAAGCAATGCTGGCAGCACTCATGCATCTGTTTTTTGAAGCCAGGTTCTGGACCTGACGCACAGAATGAGCTTCATTGATTGACCCTTGCAAGGCCTGTTCCAAATTGAACCCATCTTGGAAAACCTCTGTATGACCCTGACCACTGTAGTGTAACTCAGTTTTAGGGTGTTACTGAACCTCTAATAGCCTTAGTCATCGTTGTGGAGAGCAACAATTCTAATTCTCAAATATATCAAACCAATCTGCAAAGACATGCTGAATTCTTTACTCAGAAATAGCTTCACTTCTTTTAGCTTTTTTTGGTAGTTTGGTAGATTTGGAGTGGATGTAAGAAGTAATTTCTCCTCCAGTTCACACAGGTATCAGTAACCCAGGTGTAGTTCATCACATTAACTGTGAACATGTTCCACTAATGTTTGACAACCTAAAAGTGTCCAAGTATTTGGTCTTAATTATGAACAATATATCTATTGAGAGAGTGAATGAGAATTTGTAGTATTGCTGCAATTAGGCTCTCAACATCAAGTCATTCCCTAAGCAGCTGCACAGGAAAAAGGTGTTTTCCTTCTTCTTGCTGCAGCTCTAGGCAGACTGTAATTACAATAAGCCTGGCAAAATTGTCTTATTGATTTGCATGGGGATTCTCTCTGAATGAGGCCGAAATTACTCTTGGAGAGACACCTACAAATGAGGAAACAGGAAAATATTTACATCTATAAATCCATCTGTCTGTGAAGTCATTTTTCAAGGCAGTCACTGCACTGTTAAGCATATTAAAAAACTTATTAAAAAAAAAGAAAAATCTTACAACCCTCAATCTTTTTTCATATGCTTTATTATAATAATGAAATACTCTACGCAGGATCTTTCATTATTTGAGCTATACTAGCTTTGAGGTTCAGCCCACTCATTTGAAAGTTAAAAACATTCAACCTGATTTGGAAAACTAATGCGCTGTGTATCTTTTTTACTAACTTGGTATATTTCTGATATTTGAGGTAGGTTGCTGTATATCTGCCTACTTGTTATTTTTAAAACCTCCTCTTTCCTTCCTTGATTTTAGGTGCTGCATGAGTGTGGGCAACTGCATAGTCGAGTTATTGTGTGTTCAACCTACAGTTGAGGTCAAAAGTGTACATCCCTTTTTCAGAATCTGCAAAATCTTAATTGTTTTACCAAAATACGAAGGATCATAAAAACATGCATGTTATTGTTAATTTAGTACTCACCTGAAAAAGATATTTCACATAAAAGTCTACAAGAGAAAACTATGGTTGAATTTAAAAAAATGACCACGTTCAAAAGTTTACATCCCCTTGATTCCTAATACTGTGTTCTTACCTGAATGATCCACAGCTTTTTCTTTTTTGTTTTTAAATGATAGTTGTTAATAAGTCCCTTGTTTGTCCTGAACAGATAAACTTCCAGCTGTTCTTCAGAAAAATCCTTAAGGTCCCACAAATTATTTGGCTTTTCAGCATTTTTGTGTATTTGAACTCTTTCCAACAATGACTGAATGGTTTTGAGATTCATCTTTTTACACTGAGGACAACTGAGGGACTCATATACAACTATTATAGAAGGTTCAAATACTCACTGATGCTCCAAAAGGAAAAATCATGCAAAAAGTTCAAAAGTTTTCACTCCCCGGCTCCTAATGCATTGTTTTGTTTTGTTTTTTTCTTCTGGAGCATCAGTGAGCATTTGAAACTTCTGTAATAGTTGCATATCAGTCCCTCAGTTTGTCCTCAGTATGTGAACTTTTGACCTCAACTGTATGACAAGATATGAAGTGAGTGAGCATGTGAAGTAATAGGAAGTGACAGTGTCTATGGACAGTGTGAGCAAGTAATGAAGACATCTGCTCTAAAATAGCTAAAGTCATTACCAGTATTTCTTGTATTTCACAGGTGAATTAGCACAGAGCACCAGTGGATTTAAAATAGTCTTCAAAGAGAATACGGCTTATAAAAAATGTATTGTTCCCTTCCGGAGGGAACTCTACGCTGCGTCCTGGTTCAGGACACTATGGGAACTGCCTTCAGCATGACCGGTTCTGAAACAAGGTATAGAACAACGACAGTGAACTTGACACTGGCCGGCGCCAGCCTATGACGTCATCAACAGGCGCCTGCTAGTATAAAAGCAGGTGCCTGAGAGCACAACACCATCTTTTTGTCTTCAGAGTCCTCTGTTCTAAACGAGTGAGTACAGCGATGCCTAGAGAAAGAAAACTGTTTAGGAAGTGTGCGGATCCGTGTCAGAGAAATCTGACACTTGATGACGCACACGACCGTTGTTTGGTGTGTTTAGGTGTAAGAGCACGCGCGCTCGGCTCTAGAAGAGCGGAGCGCGTTCATTGTGAGAGTTTCACTTTGAAGAAACTCCGTTCTCGTCTGGCCCTTTTCTCGAGGGAATCGGGCCATCCATCTGCCCCACGCTGCTCCGGTCCCGCCACAGCTGAGGCTGCTCGGCGGCTGAGATTGCGGGGCTCACAGGTGGAGCTGGCTGACGAGTTTGAGAGAGCGTTTAATCGCTCGCGCACGTCAGCCGGAGACGAGAATGCGCTGCTAGCGGATGATGTGTTGTCTCTCGTTGTTCTTTTGGCTTCAAGCCAGGGCGAGCAGGAGGTTGAAATGGAACAAATATGAGCTCGTTTGAGCCCATGCAGCCTCTCTGCCCCGCATATGAAGAGTTGATGTCTGTTATGGACCGCGCGGCTGCCCGCTTGTATCTGCAGTGGAAGCCCGCGAGGGAAGAGGCCGCTCTCGGCAGACTAGACGAGCGGTTTCTTCCGGGCCATGACAAAGCCAACTCCTGTGAGCCTCCCATTCCTTCCTGATCTGCTTAAGAGATCGAGAGGGAATGGGACAGGCCATATTCAGCCCGCATTCACAGGCATCGGCATGTGAATCATGCTGATGTCGAGGGAATGCATGGGCGCGGATATGTGACGATGTCTCTCGCTGACGGTTGCGAACTATCTCTCAGAGCGAGGGACATCGACCCTGAAGGCTCCAAAGGCACATATGCGGCAGTGGCCGGTGCTCCTCTGCACACGATGGCAGTGTTGCAGAGGCGCACCAGGCTGATCTGCTGAAAGATCTGGACCGAGCCCCGGGGGTTTGCATCCCTTGCCGGTCCACGCCTCCACCTAAACACCGGGGGGAAACCAGGCCCGTCCTGGCCCAAGGGCCAGAGATGAGGCCAGGTCGCCAGTGTGGGGCTACCTGCCCCTTCCTTTTCCCCTTGACTCCGGGGCTGGGCCAACGATGAGACTGAGGCTCCATCTGTTGGCCCGGTATGTGAACAGTAAAGACACTTTAATAAAATATTCAAGCGTGTATGTGTATGTTTTCTTTTGTCTACCAGCTCCGCTTGGGTGTTTACTATTGCAGTTTCGAGCTCCTCTTGAGTTCTACTGCCACCAAGTGCCGAGTGTAGCCAGGTCTCCCCTCGTTTTATAAAAGAAAACAGTGTGTAGAGACCTCCACTTGTAGAAACCCCCTCGTGGGTTAAGCGTTGTCAGGTTTTGAAACCTCCGCTAGAGTGAGCTTGGTATAGACATGATCCAACATATATATACATACGAGAATAACCCTCTTGAGCGTTGTCAAGCTGCTTCAGGCGGAGTATCGCTCTGCCGAAGCCTCCGCTCACTCAAACCCTGCTAAGAGTAATACTCTTTTTGCATGAGTGTGGTCAGGTACCTTCCCTGTGTATTTTCATATACACATATGTGAGACCTCCACTCCTAGGAGTTTGTGTGCTAGGGTGAATAGAGCGTCGTCAAGGCTCCCTCTCTGAGAGAGAGGTGTTTTACTGAAGCCTCCGCTCTCTTTAAAAAGCCCCGCTTTGAAGTAGAATTGAGTGTAGCAGGCCTGGGAGGCCTCCTCTTTGTGAAGTCCTCTGTGAAGAGAGACATATAAAGATAATACTTCTTAGCGCTGAATGTGGCAGGTCATTTTTAGACCTCCATTCATGAAGAGCTTTTTTACTGGGTCGAGTGTTGCTAGGCTTCCTCTATGTGAGGTGTTTCTGTTAAGCCTCCACTTCCCAGAAATACAGGCCGGGAGAACACAAGGTTAAGGCAGCTTGTGAACTCTTTCCGTGGACCTGTCACTACAAGCGTTGAGTGTAAAAGGAAGTAGGCCTCCCTTCCATGAGAGGGCGTGTATTCCAAGGCCTCCACTCGATAGAGCTTCCTCAGTTGAGCGGTGTCAGGCTTGTTATGTTCGAGAGCTTAAAGCCTCCCTCACTGAAAGCTCCGCTTCCGGGTTCTGCTATCACCCGGGATAATACAGGTGTCTTTCTCGCGAAACGCTTAGAGCACCTTCTTAAATCCACGTTAGTGGTGTTTGCTCACGCAAGTCTTTGAGCACTCTCTGAAATCCGCGCGAGTGGTGAGTGCACTACTCAGGCACTTCACTAAAATCCATACTTATGGTAAGGTTCCTCCCGTAAAGGCAGGTTCCTTCTTCAAATCCCTCACGGGTTGGACCACGCAGGATAATCCTCCGTGCCCATTTTTCGAGTTGGTTCCAAAACCCTTTAGTTTTACAACTCCTTTGATAGCACAGTGTAATAGGTCTCCCTCTGTCACAGCCAACTAGGGGTGGAACGGTACATGTATTCGTTTCGAACCGAATCGGTACGGGGGTCACGGTTCGGTGCATGAATTTAAACGGAGAATACACGGTATGAAAATAAAAAAAAAACTTGCCTGCAAAATAATTAATGTAATGCGGAACTACTGTTAGATACGCGGGTTCTTTAGGGACAGCTAACATTTAGCCCCGCTTTAGCTCTGAAGCTCTGATTGGCGTCGATGCAGACGAGCTCCGCCTATGTATGCGGTCTATCAGAGCCCGTCTACATTCTCTGGCACTCTGCAATTTTTTGTCAGCTCGACGGTCCATCGTTGTGGTCCAGGGATTTCCTGAACTTTATGATTTGTCAAGCCCCCATTATTTTGACGCTAATAGAAGAAACAATGCATGGAGACGCATAGGCTTGGAGCTAGAGCGCAGCTGATGGTTGCTTAGAAACGGCAGACGCTTCCGGAGCGCAAGCGCCCGAGCGCTTTGTTGATCAGGAAGAAAGTGGCGCGCCTAGCGTTTTTCACGCGTTTTTAGGCGCGACATGTGAACGGCCCCTTAGATCGCAAGTTTGGGAAAACTTCGCTTTTCCAGTCAGTTACAGTAGTACAGGCGAGAGAGTGGTGGAAAAGACGAGGACTGTGTGTTGCCGTTGTTCAGCGGTTGTTGGGTATGTGAGTGGAAATACATCTAATTGCCTTCTGCATTTTTGTTTTGCTTTTCCCTCCACTGTACCGAAATCATACCGAACCGTGACGTCTGAACCGAGGTACGAACCGAACCGTGACTTCTGTGAACCGTTCCACCCCTACAGCCAACAGTACTGAGACCTTCACTCTCACAGTTATAGCAGCTGGCAGGCCCATGAGTGCCTCGCTGACTATTTTTTGGGGGAGTGCAGTCTTCCACTCACCAAAAGCTAGTGTTGTAGGCTTCTCTCCTTGGAGATGTAGTCTCGGAGCCTCCACTACACAGAGCTAGATGATAAATGAGATTTTCATTATTGGCTCTGACTGTGAGTACCTGCCTTTCTTGAGCGTCGAGTGTAGTCAGGCCTCCCCTCGCCTAGAGCGTTTTACCTGAGGCCTCCACTCTGAAGAGTTTCCCAGGGAGAGCGTCGTAGGCCTCCTCTCGCTTAGAGAGTCTTTCTGCTGAAGCCTCCCCTCTCCAGAAGCTCCGCTTTCAGGCTCCGCTTTCAGGCTCCGCTATCGCCTAGAGACTGCAAATCTGGTGATCCTCGCTATGCTCAGGACACCTACTCAAAACCACATTTGTGGTGTTTGCTCACGCAAAGTCTTTGGGCATTCTCTAAAATCCACGTGAGTGGTAAGTGCACTGTTCAGGCACTTCACTAAAATTCATACTCATGGTAAGGTCCCTCCCGTAAAGGCAGGTTCCTTTCTCCCATGGACCACGCAGGGTTCCTCCGTGTCCATTCTCTGAGCTGGTTTTTCTCAAAAACCTTTTAGTTTTCCAGCTCCAATCCAGATAGCGCTGCTAGCAGGATTGAGTGTCGGGCCTCCTCAGGCCTCACTCTCCAGAAGAGCTCCAAAATGAAGGTATTTCTGTCGCACAGGCTAGTCAGCCTCGCGGATGACCTTCAAGGCTAGAGTGTAGCTAGGTCTTGAGACCTCCACTCTCAGAGTTCTTCCTTGCTAAGCACGGAGGTGTGTTAGGCTCCCTCTTTAGAAAGCCTCCACTCTCCAGACTCCACTCAGGCAGTACTGTCGTTTAGGCTGTTCAGCTTCGATGAACGCCTGCAGTGTTGAAGTGTAGTAGGTCTTGGGACCTCCACTCTTAGAGTCCTTCTGCTGCTCGCAGAACGTTGCAGCCTCACTCAGAGTCCTTCGTTGCCTCCAGAGACTCACTAGAAATAGGCGGTCCGACTGCACAGGCTATTCAGCCTCGCGGACCACCTCTGGTGTTGGGTGTAGATAGGTCACTGACCTCCATCCTTAGAGTCGTCCTCTGCTGGGTGCAGAGTGGTACCAGGCTTCTTTCTTACCAAAGCCGCCACTTTGCAGAAACTCCACTCAGGTAGTTCTGCTGCACAGGCTATTCAGCCTCGCTGACTACCCTCAGTGTTGAAAGTGGAGTGGGTCACAAGACCCCCACTTTTAGAGTTTTTCTTTGCAAGACGCAGAGTGTTTTTCTGGCTTCCTTTGAAGCAGTCACTCCTCTGAACTCCCTGCAGGTAGTTCTGCTGCACAGGCTATTCAGCCTCACTGACTACCCCCAGGTTTTGAGTGTAGAGGCGCCACGGCACCTCCATTCTTAGAGTTGCACCCTGGAAGGCACAGAGTGTTGCCAGGCTTCCTTTCGGCGAAGCCTCCACTCCTCGGGAAATCTCCACTTAGACAGGCCTGCTGCACAGGCTATTCAGCCTCACAGGCCGTCGTCAGTGTCAAGTGTAGTTAGGTCATGGGACCTCCACTCTGTAGATTCCCTCTGAGCAGAAGCTCCACTCGGGTAGTTCGGGTTGCATAGGCTATGCAGCCTCACTGAATACCCCCAGTGTCGAGTATAGGCTTTTCCTCCGGGCGTGAGTGTAGCCAGGTCTCCCCTCACTGAAGGGCTAGTGAGACCTCCACTCCTAAGAGCTGGTGGACTGAACGTTGTCAGGTTTCCTCTCTTTTTAGAGAGCCTTCTGTGAAGCCTCCGTTCTCCAGAGGCTCCGCCTCCAGTACTTCTAGGCGTGAGTGTAGCCAGGTCTCCCCTCACGGCAGGGTTATTTGAGACCTCCACTCCTAAGAGCTAGTGGATGGAATGTTGTCAGGTTTCCTCTCTTTTTAGAGAGTCTTTTATGAAGCCTCCGTTCTCCAGAAGCTCCGCTTTCAGTACTTTCAAGCGTGAGTGTAGCCAGGTCTCCCCTCACTGGAGGGTTATTTTGAGACCTCCACTCCTAAGAGCTAGTGGTTTGAATGTTGTCAGGCTTCCTCTCTTTTAGAGAGTCTTTTATGAAGCCTCCATTCTCCAGAAGCTCCGCTTCCCCATCTATACCTGTTAGCACTGAATGTTGTCAGGTCCCTAGAGCAGGCGTTCGCCCTGCCGAGACCTCCATTCCCTAAACTCCGCCCCTTATGGTCAGGGCGTTTATGAGCTCCTTCACTTAGAGAGCTAAGTGTAGTAGGCTTTCTCTAGGCCTCCACGCTCGAGAGTTGTGTGCACAGGTAGCCGGGCTAGCCGTGGCAGGTCACTGGGCCCCAGCGACTCTCGCTGATGCAGGGGTGATTTCCTTCTTGACTCCTCATTCAGTCAGTTTGATCACCTATCCCTCGGCATGGCGGCGTTGGTATAAGCGTTCCCATAGTGTCCTGAACCAGGACGCAGCGTAGAGTTCCCTCCGGAAGGGAACGTCTCGGGTTACGTATGTAACCTTAGTTCCCTGAGGACAGGGAACGAGACGCTGCGTCTCAGGGCCATGCCTCGGGCCCTGCACAGACCTCCGTCCGACAAAAAGATGGTGTTGTGCTCTCAGGCACCTGCTTTTATACTAGCAGGCGCCTGTTGATGATGTCATAGGCTGGCGCCGGCCAGTGTCAAGTTCACTGTCGTTGTTCTATACCTTGTTTCAGAACCGGTCATGCTGAAGGCAGTTCCCATAGTGTCCTGAACCAGGACGCAGCGTCTCGTTCCCTGTCCTCAGGGAACTAAGGTTACATACGTAACCCGAGACGTTTTCTATCAGGTATATATGGAGCTCATACAAAAAAAAGCAGTTTCTGATATTTATATGGCCAAAAAGTAAGATGAACTTCTGAGTTTTGATCATATTGGTCATTTAAAGTTCTTTACACGCTTTATAGGGTTAAAATGAGCACAGCCAGCCCCTGTTTAAAAATTACTTATTGAAAGTGGAGAAAATATAGTAACTGTCAGGATTATGTATTGCTCTGTTCTGTTTTCCTAGTGTTTTTCCCCTATGTTTCTAGTGTAATGGTTTAGTCTTTGTCTTTCCCTCCTGGTTTTGTCCCTTTTGGTTTGTTCTTGCCCATATTTGTATTTCCCCCTTGTTATCCTGTTATCTTGTTTGTGACCACGCCCCCGTTTCAGTATATTTAAGAGTCTGTGTTTGCACTCCCCGTTTGTTGGTCAATGTATATGTTACTTCTGTTTGTTTGGCTTCATGTGCCCATTTCTTACTCACGGTTTTGTTTATTTTTGTATCAGTTTCAGTGTTTTGTTTTAATAAACTTTATTTGTTCAGTTACTCCGGTTCTCCTCATCCATCTTCACTCCTCAACCAGCCAGACTGTGACAGATTGACCGACCAAACCGATGCGGCCGGCCTCCTCCCCGCGCTCTAGTCTACCGGCCTCCGCCCAGCGCTCAAGCCTGCCGGTTTCCTCTCCACGCTCAAGCCCGTCAGCCGCCAGGCCAGCGTCAGCTCGCAAAATGGCCGCCACGCCAGTTCACAAGATGGCCGCCACGCCAGATTCTGCAAGCAAGATGGCTGCCACGCCAGAGTCTGCAAGCAAGATGGCTGCCACGCCAGAGTCTGCAAGCAAGACGGCTGCCACGCCAGAGTCTGCAAGCAAGATGGCTGCCACGCCAGAGTCTGCAAGTAAGATGGCTGCCACGCCAGAGCCTGCAAGCAAGATGGCTGCCACGCCAGAGACTGTTCACAAAATGGCCACCATGTTACTATCTGCCCTCAAGATGGCTGCCACGCCAGAGTCTGCACGCAAGATGGCTGTCGTTCCTGAGTTCCAGGCCAAGATGGCCGCCAAGCCTGAATCCCCGGCCAAGATGGCCGCCAAGCCTGAGTCCCCGGCCAAGATGGCCGCCAAGCCTGAGTCCCCAGCCAAGATGGCCGCCAAGCCTGAGTCCTTGGCCAAGAAGGCCGCCAAGCCCGAGTATGCACCTAAGATGGCTACCGTCAAATCAGAGTCTCTGCTGGTTCCGCCCAGCCTCCCTGAGTCTCCGCTGGTTCCGCCCAGCCCTCCAGTGACTGCGCCGCCAGAGCGCCCTCCAGTGACCGCTCGCCCAGAGCTTGCTCCTTCAGAGTCTCGGCTGGAGACGCCCAGCCCTCCTGAATCTCCGATGGGGTCGTCCAGCCGTCCAGAGCCCGCTCCTCAAGAGCGCCGTCCAGAGCCCGCTCCTCAAGAGCGCCCTCCAGAGCCGGAGCTCTCGCCTGCACGTCCTCCAGAGCCGGAGCTCTCGCCTGCGCGTCCTCCAGAGCCGGAGCTCTCTCCTGCGCGCCCTCCAGAGCCGGAGCTCTCTCCTGCACGCCCTTCCGTGCTCTCCTGGGTGGACTGTGCCCTAGATTTCCCCAAGAAAAATTTTTTTTTTTTTTGGGGGGGGGGGGGGGGTAATGTCAGAATTATGTCTTGCTCTGTTCTGTTTTCCTAGTATTTATCCCCTATGTTTCTAGTGTAATGGTTTAGTCTTTGTCTCCCCCTCCTGGTTTTGTCCCTTTTGGTTTGTTCTTGCCCATATTTGTATTTCCCCCTCGTTATCCTGTTATCTTGTTTGTGACCACGCCCCCGTTTCAGTATATTTAAGAGTCTGTGTTTGCACTCCCCGTTTGTTGGTCAATGTATATGTTACTTCTGTTTGTTTGGCTTCATGTGCCCGTTTCTTACTCCCGGTTTTGTTTATTTTTGTATCAGTATCAGTGTTTTGTTTTAATAAACTTTATTTGTTCAGTTACTCCGGTTCCCCTCATCCATCTTCACTCCTCAACCAGCCAGACTGTGAGAGTAACAAGAAAAACAAAGTTGTGAGAAATGTTTCATCTCTCGCCAAAGCCCTATATGCTATAATTTATTTTAATTTATTCACTTTAATCATATTCCTCTGGCCTAAATAGCCTATTTAACATCATGATATAACGACCTGAATTCTGATACATTGTTTTTTCACCCTCAGGCCTGACCAGAAGGATCAATAATCTGCAATGAAACATTCAGTAAGAGCATCCTTTGCTTCAGCACGACACTGAACAGTTCAGTCATCTTTTCAGGCAGCTGGTGCAACCTGTTGGGCATAAATTCACATGAAGATGACTGATTTTCAGTTTAGTTTTGCAAAGAACACCCGTCGCACTAATGCTAATCATATTTTATTGATCTACCAGGCAATCTCGTTATCTAATTATTCTAATGGCCCTCTAGCCATCAACAGCTGGCCATGCAATGATTAAACTGATTCTTTCGTAGCTTTGGACAAATGAATAAGGCCTGTCAAACTGCATATAACATTTTGGTGGAATTTTATTTCCCAGCCACTTGAAGATTGAACAATTGCTGTCTAAATATTCTCAGTCATCTAGGACACTTGTTAGATTCAGGTCTTAGAGCATCTGATTTCCATTTATTGCAGATGTTTTGCAATGAATCCAAGTGGCTCCATCAGCTCTAGAATGGTGTAAATTCCAGGGCATTTAACTTCATCACGCAACTTGTTGTCAGAAGACTGTGGGAGTCACCTCCCATGGCCTTCTACACCTCCTCTCAGACACTTGCAGCGACTCCTATCAACAGTGCTCCCGCAGTTTTGTCTCAATTTACACAATAATTGCTACTCACATCATCAGGGAGGTGACTCCCACAGAGATTTGCAACAGTTATGACGTCGGGGGTGTGATGAAGTTAAATGATGGTAAATCTCTATCACCCCGCAACCAATGGTGGTTGTAGAAAGAAAATGAGTTGATTTTTTTGGTTAAAGAACATGGTACTCTGGTACTTTCTGAAGTAGCATTGCATATTAATAACAAAGAATTTACATTTTACCAATGTAGACAGTACAATTGTAAGGAGCTAGCTAAAACTAGCTAGTTTAGATTAACCATATTTACTTTTGAAATAAAACAATGAACACACTTCCTGAAAGCCTTTTTTTTCAGATATTATTTTAAAGTTGTATAGGCCAGAGAATGCCATTGTCACATAACATAAATTTGTGTTACATCAGAAATTATTGTACATAAAAACAGCCATAGTAAATGCGTAAGACTATTCACCACTATAAGGTAAATAAATAACATAATAATAACAAATAAATAAATAAAAGAGCAGTAAACTGTACAACTATTTGCTCTACAAAGTGTGTTAAGAGCATACATTGAAATAATCTAAATACCAATGGTTTTGTTCAGCTAAAAATAACACACATCAGAAGCCTTGCACATTACTAAAATTGCAAATGGCTGTGCCACTTTTACGTTAAAAATACAAGTTTGTGTTTGTGGTTCCATCAAACCCATTGTTTCATCATAGTTTTACCATCCAGTTAGGCACATCAACCATAACTCCTTCAAAAACAGCCAGAAACCTTGGAGTTGTAATTGATGATCAGCTGACTTTCTTAGACCACATTGCTAAAACTGCATTGCTAAAAATAATAATTTGCTTTATTAAACATCAGAAAAATCAGGCCCTTTCTTTCAGAACATGCTTCACAACTCCTTGTTCAAGCTCTTGTTCTGTCCAGGCTGGACTATTGCAATGCGGCGCTAGACGTTTCTTTTTTTTTTTTCCACATGTATGAATACTGAATTAAAATATTAATTTATTTGTTCCTCTAACAAGAGAAACATAAGGGTGTTTTGTGAAAGGTTAAAAAGGTTCTACATGTAATGTAAGAAACATTATTTTGTTAGAAATGTTTCATATTCACTGGTGTTCAGCAGGTGTGTATTTCAATGAGTGTGCCTATTATAAAAAAGTTAAATGGAGGTGTGCAGGTCAAAATATGGATGTTACTATCTAATTGACTACATTGTAATCTAGGCTACATAAACATGTAGCTATATACTATATACTGATAATGTATAAACTATGGCAAAAAAAAGTGTAATATACTTACATTTTGAAACAATCTTGCAGTATTTTAGCTTTTAGTTTCTGTAATGGGATGTGTTGTATGAATGAATTTACCTATTGTCACGGATTGGCCAGGTTCTACTCCCTCACTCACTCAACGATCACAGTCACCTGATTACTAATCAGACGCACCTGAAACCCATCACCAGCACCACATATAAGCACACCACACACCTCACTCAGTGTCCGGGCTCGTTTGCACGAAGCGGACTCATTGTGTTTCTCTGTCGAGTTCACAAACTTCAAGGATATACTTACCTCGCTACTTACCTGTTGAAACTTACCTGCTTTCTCATTTTGTTCCAGTACGAAGTCTGTTCTCTGTTCCAGTCAGCGGTGGTCAGCCATAAGCCTGTCTGTCTATCACCAACGGTGTGTGTGTGTGTGTGGGTCGGAGTCCTCCTCCCGTCGTTCCTGGAAAGGAAAGGATCTGTCATTAGTATTCATCTCAAGTCATCGTATATCATACCTGGACTGTTTATACATACCCGGTTCTGCACGTCATCTTATCCACAACGCTCTGCTGAAAATAAACATTGTTATTATTACCACTTACCTCTCTTGTTTGGTCTGCTTCCGTAACAGTTAGCCCGGACCAACACAGTATCAGCATGAGCAATCGGGACCCATTTCAAGAGCTGGTGGACTCACTCAGGAAGGTTTTGTTGGCTAGTCATGCCACCACTCCAACTTCAGTTCATCCCACCGCACCACCGGCACCCAGCACTTCTTCGGCTCCCGTCAACGTTCCTTCCAGTCCCATGGCCCGACCAGCGCCCTACTCTGGCGGGGCGGAGGAGTGCAGCGGATTCCTGTTACAATGTTCATTAATATTCACAATGCAACCTGCTCTCTATCCCACAGATTCTTCGAAAATAGCCTTCATCACATCTCTGCTTACCGGACCAGCTCTCAAATGGGCGGACACGTTATATCAACAGGCCGGGCCGGCAACCCATTCGATCCAGGCTTTCGTCGCTCATTTTAAAGAGGTTTTCGGACGTTCTGATGCAGAAGTATCCGCAGGAGAGCAATTGTATCATCTAAAGCAGGGAAGTATGACGACACAAGATTACTCCCTGCGTTTCCGCACTTTGGCCGCTGCCAGCGGATGGAATGAGCGATCGTTACTGACCACGTACCGGCTCGGCCTAGAACCCAATCTCCGGATGCAGTTAGCTGCTTTGGACGATTCCATGGGATTGGAGAAGTTCATTCAGCAGTCACTTCGTTGTTCAGATCGTCTAAAATCCTACCAAGATCAGTCCGTCACTACTGCACTCCTCCGACCAGTTACATCCGCCAGCCCTCCAGAACCAGAACCAATGATCCTGGAGTCAGGAAAACTCTCTGCAGCTGAGCGACAGAGAAGGCTGACCCGGGGTCTTTGCATGTACTGTGGGGCTGCGGGGCACGTCCGACTCAACTGTCCTCTACGTCCTATACGATCTTTGGTGAGTGTAATACGATCTGAATTGGATAACATGCATCCTCTGACTACCAATGTTCAGTTAACCACCCACACTTCCTGTGTTACAGTCGCAGCCCTCATCGACTCCGGGTCAGCGGGAAACTTCATCTTGAACACCCTCTGTCGCCAGCTCCAGCTACGCACCCAAGCCTCAACCACTATCTACCAGATTCAACCTATAACTAACCGGATCAGCTCACGGACCCGTATACACCGGAAATGTGAACCCATCATCCTACAGATCGGAGTTTTACACCGTGAGGAGATTCAGTTTCTGGTTCTGGAGGGAGCCACTATGGACATCATCTTGGGGCACCCGTGGCTGGTGAAGCATGATCCCATCCTCTCTTGGGGCACAGGAGAGGTGATAAAATGGGGAAAAGAATGTACCAACCAATGTTTCCCAGATCTTCCACGTCCTAGACACAAGACACTACCTGTCAACGTCACCTCCGTCGAAAGTCCTGTTGAGAAGCAGTCAGTCCAGATTCCTGCCATTTACTCGTCGTTCCAAGACGTCTTCTGCCCCAAGAGAGCTTCCCAGCTACCTCCACATAGGCCATGGGACTGCGCCATTGACCTAGTTCCGGATGCTCCAATGCCCAGAGGTAAGATCTACCCGCTGTCGCTTCCGGAGACCAAGGCAATGGAGGAGTACATACAGGAGGCTCTTGATCAGGGTTACATCCGACCATCAACATCACCCGCAGCATCCAGTTTTTTCTTCGTGGCAAAGAAGGATGGAGGGCTGCGGCCATGCATCGATTACCGCATACTCAATCAAGGCACCATCAAGTTCCGGTATCCCCTTCCTCTCGTCCCTGCGGCCCTCGAACAACTACGCACTGCCAGGGTGTTTACGAAGTTGGACCTCCGCAGCGCGTACAACCTCGTGAGGATATGGGAGGGGGACGAGTGGAAGACTGCCTTCGTGACCCCTACTGGCCACTACGAGTACTTGGTCATGCCCTATGGTTTGGTCAACGCCCCCTCCGTATTTCAGAACTTCATTCACGAGGTACTCCGGGAGTTTCTGCACCACTTTGTCGTCGTCTACATAGACGATATCCTGATTTACTCCCGGAGTGAGGCCGAACATCGCCTCCACGTTGCGGAGGTCCTTCAAAGATTACGGGATCATCACCTGTATCTCAAGGCGGAAAAATGTTCATTTCACCTATCAGCAGTACACTTCCTTGGATACGTCATCGACCAGAAGGGGGTCCGTATGGACGAGAGGAAGGTATCTGCAGTTGTATCCTGGCCAGAACCCACCACTATCAAAGAGCTTCAACGATTCTTAGGTTTCGCCAATTTCTACCGCCGGTTTATCAAGAACTACAGCATCATCACTGCTCCACTTACCAGTCTACTCAAAGGAAAACCACGAACTCTACTATGGAACCCTGACTCGGCCGCAGCCTTCCATAACCTCAAGGAAGCATTTACACAGGCACCTCTTCTAACCCATCCTGACCCTGATCTCCCTTTTGTGGTAGAGGTGGACGCATCTACTACCGGCGTGGGAGGTATTCTGTCACAACATCATGGTACTCCTCCATTGCTTCATCCCTGTGCCTACTATTCCCGGAAGCTCAGCCCTGCGGAGAGGAACTATGACATCGGCAACCGCGAGCTCCTTGCCATCAAGCTCGCTCTGGAGGAGTGGCGACATTGGTTAGAGGGATCCAACCACACGTTCCAGGTGATAACAGATCACAAGAACCTACAGTACCTCCGAGACGCCAAACGGCTCTGTCCCCGTCAGGCATGATGGTCCCTGTTCTTTTCCCGATTCAACTTCACCATAACCTACCGGCCAGGATCCAAGAATACCCGAGCTGATGCTCTGTCTCGCATCCATGATTCTCACGACTTGCCTGACACACCCACGACCATAATCCCCGAAAACATCATCGTTCAACCCATTGAATGGACCAACCCGCCAGCTGTCGCCACTCCGGAACCCAGATCTCCGCCGGGCTGTCCACCTGGTCGCAGATTCATCCCTAGGACCCAGCGGGTAGATCTAATCCATTCAACACATACCTCTCTGGGCACTGGACATCCAGGGGTCAACAACACTCTCTCGCTGCTGACGGACCGCTTCTGGTGGCCGCACATGGCAAGGGATGTGAGGAGGTATGTCCAGGGATGTAAGGAGTGTGCAATGTCCAAGAGTCCACGTCATCTGCCTGCTGGGAAACTCCATCCCTTGCCTGTGCCGAACCGCCCCTGGTCACACCTGGGAGTTGACTTCATGACAGATCTCCCCTCATCTGACGGTAACACCTGCATCTTTGTTATAGTTGATCGATTTTCAAAATTCTGCCGACTGATACCTCTGAAAGGTCTTCCCACAGCCCTAGAGTCTGCCGAACTGCTCTTCAACAAAGTCTTTAGGTACTATGGCATTCCGGAAGACATCGTCTCAGACAGGGGTCCACAGTTTATTTCACGGGTGTGGAAGTCTTTTCTCAAACTCCTAGGTGTGACCGTTAGCCTCTCCTCTGGATACCACCCTGAGACCAACGGGCAGACGGAGAGGAAAATCCAGGAGGTGGGGCGGTTCCTCCGGACATTCTGTCATGGTCACCAGGACTCCTGGAACCAGTTCCTGGGTTGGGCAGAATACGCCCAAAATTCACTGCGGCAACCCACCACAGGACTCACGCCATTCCAGTGTGTGCTCGGCTTCCAACCACCTCTCTTCCCCTGGAATGGCGAACCATCACAGGTGCCCGCAGTGGATTACTGGTTCCGGGAGAGCGAGAGAGTCTGGGACGAGGCTCACCATCATCTTCAAAGGGCAGTGCGCAGAACCAAATCCACTGCCGATCAGAAGAGGATTCCTGGTCCCACATACACTCCTGGGCAGAAAGTCTGGCTCTCCACAAGAGACATCCGTCTGCGCCTGCCCTCGAAGAAATTGAGTCCCAGGTTTGTTGGCCCCTTCACCATCGTGGAACAGGTCAACCCCGTCACCTACAGACTCCAATTACCACCACAGTACCGTATCCACCCCACATTTCACGTCTCGTTACTCAAACCCTTTCACCCACCTGTGATTCCCTCCACAGAACCTGGTCAGGAAGAGGAACCCCCTCCCCCCTTGGTCCTGGAAGAGGGATCCATCTACTCGGTCCGAGAAATCCTTCTGTCCCGACGTCGTGGTGGTAATCTGGAGTATCTCGTCGACTGGGAAGGCTACGGACCAGAGGAGAGGTCGTGGGTACCCAGAGTTGACATTCTAGATCCAGCCCTCATGGAGGAATTCCATCGTAACCATCCTGAATGTCCAGCCCCTCGAGGACGAGGTAGACCACCACGACGTCGGAGGCCTCGGCCCTCAGGAGCGGGCCCTGGGGAGGGGGGTAATGTCACGGATTGGCCAGGTTCTACTCCCTCACTCACTCAACGATCACAGTCACCTGATTACTAATCAGACGCACCTGAAACCCATCACCAGCACCACATATAAGCACACCACACACCTCACTCAGTGTCCGGGCTCGTTTGCACGAAGCGGACTCATTGTGTTTCTCTGTCGAGTTCACAAACTTCAAGGATATACTTACCTCGCTACTTACCTGTTGAAACTTACCTGCTTTCTCATTTTGTTCCAGTACGAAGTCTGTTCTCTGTTCCAGTCAGCGGTGGTCAGCCATAAGCCTGTCTGTCTATCACCAACGGTGTGTGTGTGTGTGTGGGTCGGAGTCCTCCTCTCGTCGTTCCTGGAAAGGAAAGGATCTGTCATTAGTATTCATCTCAAGTCATCGTATATCATACCTGGACTGTTTATACATACCCAGTTCTGCACGTCATCTTATCCACAACGCTCTGCTGAAAATAAACATTGTTATTATTACCACTTACCTCTCTTGTTTGGTCTGCTTCCGTAACACCTATCATGTAAATTACACTATAATTTATTGCATTAATGAATTACTTGAATATTTGCTTCTTATGTTGAACAATACTGAATAAAACCACAGAGTTAGGAATGTTTTGACAGCCTGTAACAAAAGAATATGTATGTTTTAGGGTTTTAAGAAGAAGAAGAGTGCTAAATATAATTTGAACATTAAATTAATTGTTCAAGCTGTCAGATTTAGCTCTAATATGCAATAGCTAATATTATGTTAGTATTATAGTTATGTTTGTTAACACACACACACACACACACAGAGAGAGAGAGAGAGACGTAATCGAAATAGACAGCCTGATATACAGTAATTTTCAAAATTATATTCTTTACATTGCATTAAAAGTAATACAAGTAGCATCTGCAAACATAATGCTTTTCTACTTTCATTTTTCCTGCCAATTTTGCAGCTATTTTTAAAAAGTCGATGCCAGAGTTGATTTTATTTGATGAGTTAAAAAAAAAAAACATAATATCATGCAAATATGTACATATATTATAAGTATGGCTAAACAGCAATGCCTGCATTTGTATGCATTGTGTATACTGTACCATGAGCGCTCTGACTGACCTGAGAATATATTAACGGTTATAATGTGTGTGCTGTATTTCTGTTGAATAAATCAGCAATAACAATAATTCGTGAAATTATCATTCCGGTTGATTCTTCCGTTTCAGTGAATTGGCTAATCAGGTTTGCAAAATAGTTTGAATCAGCTGCTCTCTCACTGAATCATCTGAAGCAGTTTCTCAGTCAGTAAAACAGGCCGTCTCAAGATAAGATGAGAACTAATGGCGCTGGGTAAGTGGCTACTTTTTGAAGGTAATTCTAAGAAGATTAATTTACTGCTGTCATGTGAATGAGCAGACATTCACACCGAATGTGTTTTTTTAAAACCGCGCATGTCGTTTTCGGATGTTTTTCTATGTGAACTTGTGTTAGATGGATGTCTTTGACCATTTTATTACTTTTTGTGTTTTAAAACTTGAGTAAAGACACCTTCGTTCTGCACAGGTGTACCACTGCTTTCACTAATCGTTTGGTCTGGAGTTTCAAGTCTTTTAGAAGTGCATAATAGTTACATAAATGCTAGACATTAATCCCCTCCGTCCATACCTTTCGAAATTCTATACTGGGAAACTTAACCTGCATGAAGACTTCATGTTAATGAAAAATGTAATGTTCATAATTTTTTTTTAATTAAATTATTATTTATAGGACAGGAAATGATCAGAAGTAAAAGAGGGTAACGTATTGACATTGACGAATTTCATCGCCCACACATGAGCACCACAGCTCAGTGGGTCAGACTGCTAGGAAGCACGGTTCCTTTTTTCAGTTTTCTTTTCCAAGAAGTGCAACTTCTTTGACCTGTGTATAGAGCCGTTGACTCCATATAATATTTGAGACGTGAAGTCTGTGAGAGATGGAAGTATAGTCAATACAAAATGTCATAGTGTTGTGTACAGTACTTGGGGGTCGATTGTTCAGCTGATATTGAAACACTGAAAGCTGTCTTTCCGCAATTTCCTAAGGACAAAAAAATGTGAGTTCTGAAAATTACACATCACCTTGGACAGTATGACATATTGAACAAACCGTCGAGCCCTCACAGCCTCATTTGTGTTCACATCAAATAAAATATGGTATCTACTCTGGTTAATGACAGTCTATTACTTTGCAACGGATTTGGTTATCAGTGTATCTGTTTGCGTAAGCAAAAACAGGACAATCAAAAAAAAAAAAAAAGCTAACAGTGTGTGTGGTCTACACATTCAGTAATTGTTAGTAGCAGTATATTGATTGTTAAGGGATGTTAATGCGGTGGTTAAAGTCATGAATATCTAGTAACATCACGGCTATTTTTATGTCTAGGTTATATGTAATTTAAACAGGTAGTGCATTTATAATAGTGAGCAATGATTTAATTCCTTTAGTTTACTTGTTTTCCCAGATTAATTAGTGAGCCAACCATTAGGGAAATCAAGGATAAATTTGCTCTTCACTGTAGTCTTCAGTTAATGACATGATTCCTAACTTCATTGCTCTGACGTTGTGAAAATAAACAAGGTCCCTGCGGTTGGAAAATCCATCAGTCTGAGCTCTTGACTGATGTAATCATTTCATAAAGTGCAATTATGTCTGTGATGGAGTGTAGGATTGGAGTCTGGGGAAATAAAGCCTCCTTAACAAACATTTATATGAGGATGAGAGACTTATGAGATGAATTCATCACTCTTGCACAGACCTTGACAGACACACTGAGATATTTCTGTCAGAGTGAGAGAGACAAGCCCACACAGCCAAAGGTGATTCAAATTAGATGTAGTCAGTGATTGACTAGCAGGACAAAACCAAAACACCAAGGTCCTATTTGACTCTCCTGTGACAATGCTGGGATGATGAATAGAGGTACATGGCTGTGATAAACTAGCCCACGTATGCAGAGGTAGAGTTTGGTCCCTGAACACAAGGACATGACCTCTGGGCTATAATGTAATTGGCTTACATGTCTTCATTGTTTGCAGCAGATAGCTGATGCAGGATGAGTTAGATCAGGGATATACTTCTCACACTGTAGAAATGTAGGGTTTACAGAGAATGGTTTGAAAAAGAGAAAATATCCAATGAGTGGCAGTTCTGTGTGGAAAATGGAAACGCCTTGTTGATGCCAGAGGTCAGGTTGTTCAAGCTGATAGAAAGTCAGTAATAACTCAAATAACCACTTGTTACAACTGAGGTATGCAGAAGAGTATCTTTGAACACAAAACATGTTGAACCTTCAAGCAGATGGGCTACAGCATCAGAGGGTGCCACTCCTGAACAGAGTCTGGGAAAGGTTACAAAGCTATTTCAAAGACTCTTGAACTCCAGAGAACAACAGTGAGAGCCATTATCTCCAAATGGAAAAAACACTGTACAGTAGTGAACCTTCCAGGGAAGTGGCCAAACTTCCAAAATTCTTCCAAGAGCTTAGCGATGACTCATTCAAGAAGTCACAAAAGACCAAAAGACAAAATCGGAGGAACTGCAGTCCTCTCTTGCATCAGTAAGGATCACTGTTCATGACTCCATTATCTAAAAAAAAAACATTGGCCAAAAAAGGCATCCATGGTAGGGTGGTGAGGTGGTAACCACGGCTAACCCCAAAGAACATTAAGGCTGGCTGAATTTCGACCAAACACACCTTGATGATGCTCAAATGTTTTGGGAGAATGTTTGGTGGACTGTAGGAAACCAAACACTGAATTCCACAAAAAGAAGATCATGCCTACGGTCAAGCATGGTGGTGGCATTGTGCTGGTCAGGGGATGCAGCAAAGGGCTGCGGCTCTCTAGGACTGAACTTGCCTACCCCTGATGGTGCCTGATCTAGATGGTACCCCAGACAGTCATGTAATGTGAGAAGCGCAGCACTCCAATGACTAAAGTCATGCAGTGTGAACCTGACATAAGTTGAAGCTCAAACTGGATTAGTTGCTGAAAGTGCAGATCAATTCACTTTCAACTTGTCAAAGAGCCTGACTCATACCCCTTTTCCACCGAGGCAGTTCGAGTGCTGGTTCGGAGCCAGAGCCTAGTTTTAAATTGGTTCTTTGTCTTTTGCCACCCAAAGCAGCAGCTCAGAACCAGGAAAAGTGGTTTGTAAGTAGCACCAAAACATTGCTGATCTAAAAGTAAGAACCACTTGCATTAAGGCAGGGTTAACGTGACCTACAAGACAAACTGAAACTTTTGACCGGGCTATTTGTTGAAATAGCAGCTAAACACGAACACGTTGGATTCACTGTGTTTGAATGCCGATGTAGGTTTGCAAAGCCATTATTGATATTAGGTTGTTCGGGATGTGTTGGGACATGGTGTCGAAGTACCCCGAGAGCAATTCAAAAGTTTAAAAAGTCATCTGCTCTCCAATCATCTTGTGGTGCTTTGGTGTCTTGCACCGGTCGGTCTGTGCAGCGCCGATGCATCCCGAGCAAGTCTGCTGGGTTTGTGTTTGATGCTGCCACACTAGCGTTGATGGGAACGATGAGACGTATTCAGTGATGTAAGACCCGGCTCTGTGGCTCTCTATCTCTTGGAAAAGCAAACTGGTTCTTAAGCCCCATCCACACAGAGATGCGTTTAGCTGTATACATAAACATTTTGTATCATATCAGCGTTTCATCCAGACGGATCTGGCTTTTTGGGAGAATGAAACAGCACTAGCTCTGAACTAGCACCTGGTGAAAAGGGGCCTCAGAGGTTGTGTGATGCAGAGATGCTGTACACCTCCATTAAAATTATGCCAGATTGTAACAGTCTGCTGCAACCTTCATAGCCTTATCCTCAGAACTGGCCTGCAAGCTGGGGAATTGCACCAAGCAAATTGCATTCAACACTAATTACCTGATTTACATAATTCCATTAGTGGATCAGGTGCTAAAACAATGCAGGCAGATGTGCATCCAAACAAACAATGATATTAGCGGGCACAATTCAATCTTAGTGAATTTCATTTTCAGGGTATAAGTACGGTGAACCTGGGTAAGTTTGATATAAAAGAAATGGTAGACTTCAAGAATTGTGATTTGCATAGATGACGCTTTGAAATTACCAAAATCTTTGGCATTAAAGATAAATGAGCTAATTTAATTAAGCAGGGATGAATATGTTTCTCCCGGTTAGGAAATCATATGGAAGGCAACTGTTGAGTAATCTTTTTAGAACACAACAAAAAGGCTTTTCATCGAAGTGAAAAACAAATAAAATAAGAGCCTCATCAAATCCCATCTAATCAGTTGTAATCATAACAGAAAGAAAGTTTCAATTAAAGGGTTTTATAAATCATGTTGTGATCCAAAATGATCCAGTGTTGAATATGCAATTGATGTCTTGCTAACATGTGATGAAACTAAGCCTAGAGATTTGTCTCCTTGCATTAGGTTAGATTATCTGTTGGTATCTCAATATATTTAATGTTAAAGTTGGTCATTCATATTTTTTCGACAAACTACAGTATACAATATTGTACATATGCGACTATTTCATTGCATCAAATTGCATGGTGATTAAATGGCTTAGAAATCAAATCATAATTATGCACTCCAGTAATTATACAACGCCGTTCTTCTGGGCCTCAGATGTTGTGTACTTACCATGACGGTAAACAAATTAAATGAGATGGGATGTGGATACACTTCTGCGCCTTTCACAAGTGATCTTTAATATGCTTTCCTCAATTCTTTAAAGAAAGTTGAAACAGACAATCATTTAGATAAGAATCTATGAGAACGACAACGTTGCTAATGATTAGAAAGATTTTTTGTTTGCACTCCTCAATTATTTTTAAAAGAGACAATATAAAAGAGTAAGGTATTCAAACAAAAATAGCTTTTTGTCATATCTGTAGGTTATATAAAAAGATATCAGAGGTGTAAATAAAGCTTGGCATGTGCTTCTGTTCATTAGGACAGAATTACCACATCACTCGCTAGCTCTTACTGAGGAGGACCTTTTATGTATGTTAACAACCAGGGTGGATAAAAGAAACGACATGCAGCAAGTTCAATTTTAATACCTTCTTCACACTATTCCGAACTCTTTTGAACACTATTTCAAGCATATCAGGATGAATTCTCTTTGTGAATGTGATTAAAAAAAAGTGTAAAGTGCTGTAAAAACTTCTTCAATAGAGTACAATGCACTAAAAAGCTCCCCTCAAGGCAAATTTTGATTTAATATTTTGATTTTGGTCTAGCTAATATAGCTGCAATGTTAGAGGCACATTTAACGTAAGAATCCATTGTGATTTTGAACAATCAATCTTGGCCTACATTGCACATCCTTAGAACAAATCAATTTTGAAACAGAAAACGTTAATGTTCTACTGCATTTGAAGAAAAAACAAACGTCTATATGGTGTTAACAAAAGCAAACATGAGATAAAAACACATTTGCAATACCAATTTAGCTTGCTTCTAATATTCCTCAAGCTCCTTTATGTCATTTCATGACTCATGTTTTGCAGAACTCAAACCCGAGTGCTCTACATCGCAAGTGCATTGATGTATCAGGTGTGCTACCAAGCAAGTTTACCATGTCAGAAAAGCCATACATAGGAACCATGTTCAAATAAGTCTTTATTAATCAATGATTAGCCCGTTGTTTGAGAAGAAATACAAGTTGTAGGTGTTTTACTGCCAACAGTGTTCATTTCAGCTGGAAACTGCAGTGAATTGTGTGCAGTATGGCCCGGTTTCACAGACAGGGCTTAGGCTAAACCAGGATTAGGCCATAGTTCAATTAGGACAATTAAGTAATTTTTATAAACATGCTTGTAAAAAAAAAACATTACAGGTGTGCATCTTAAGACAAAACAAAGGCACTGATTTATTTTAAGATCAAACAGTGCAATTTTATTTCAGTTGAAACAACTCAGATTTACATTTTAGTCTACAACTATGCTTAAGCCTTGTCTGTGAAACCGGGGGTACGAGTTTAGCAAAGATGTAGGTAGATGTTAGATGTTAGATCAGATTACCTTTTTATTCTTACTCTCATGTCCTGACCAGTGATCCAAATAATGGCTCCTCTCTGAATTTAAGTTAAACTTTTGAACTGGTCTGAGAAAAGTTTTTCAGTCCCACATAAAACAAAAAGTAGAACAATAAACAGAAAGCAGAGTTTACACCCAATACCTGCTTCGGATGCTAGAGAAAAGAAATATGTGATTATTTTCTCATCTTCTCACTGGGTCATATTACGTCATATCTGTCTAATCTCTCCCTAACACATTTAGCAGAGCTGCTGTACAAATGACTTCTGCAGGACACCACTCTGTTAAAGGAGAGAATGTCTGTGAATTCAGACTGAGGTCGAGCCAGCAGACCTCAGATAAATACATTCAGACTCGATGAGCTAGAGCGTTTGGACATGATGAAAAAGCTTACAACATAATAATTTTTAGTATTCTAAAAGTAAACACCAGCTTAGTAATAATAGCTATAGTCACTTATTGCTATTGTATTTAACTGTATTTAGTGGGGTCAGAAAGTCTGAGACCACAATAAAAATTTGGGATTCAAAATCAAATTTAGCCATGGAAATCAAAGTTTTTTGTTCCTCTTTGATTGCTTATGTTGCTGAACATGACTTGGCATACTGAAGGCACCATATAAAACACATAATTTGCTTTTAGAGAGACTTTTTCCCATTTCCGTTTTCCAGTTGCTACAAACAAATATAAAGGGGCATTATAAATGATAATGGCTACCAACCATCTCTACAAAGGACGTCTTTTAAGCTAATGTGAATGCTTCTGGAACATTGGATTTAATTATGATGAATTCAATTGAATGCTTAACTGCCAACAGTAATTTTTTGTTCTGTTGTATTGATATTCCACTATGCAAACCTAATGTAAAGAGACAGTTATAAGTTTGTGGTTTAGTATCTGTATTATATGGAAGCTCATTTCTGCCACTGAATAAAAAAATAAAAAGGTAATTGCAACGTTTTATCTCACAATTGTGAGTTAACATCCCCCAAATCTGACTTGTTTTTTCAGAATTGTGAGATATAACCTTGCAATTTGCGAGTTACAAAGTCAGAATTGTGAAATGTAAACTTGCGATACTTGGAAATGAAGTCAGAATTGTGTGATATAAACTTTAAATTCTGACATTTTTCCTAGAAATGTGAGTTTATAACGCATTTGTGAGTTAAGTCAGAATTGAGTGATATAACTCTTGAGAACACATTTTTTTTATAATCAATGGCAGAAATGGGCCTCATATTAAGAAAAAGTAGTTAGTTTTGTGAGTTTTTAGGTAATGTTGGCATGATACAATGTCAGTAATCAAATTTTAAAATGGCCAGCATATCATTATTTATTGGCATCTTTTTCATTTTCTTTTTTTTTTTCTTTCTGGTCTCTAAAAGAAAATCATGGAACTGCCATAAAACGTCATAAATCACAGCAAGTTTGCTGTCTCTTTGCCCTTGGTATTTATTTCAAGCTCTTACAGTCTGAACTATCTCATCTAGATGAGACTGACTCATTTTGAAAATCTCTTTTTTTTTTGCCTATTTTAATTTTACATCATGTGGCATGAATCTAACGTTAGTGTGTAACTTGTTACACACTATTCTGTAAACATTCACTTTCTCTAAAAGAAGCAATTCGAACAGGTGTGAATGGAAGATATGTCATCATTTGAAGCGTATAAAAGCATACAAGAACTGACCAAGGACACACACACAGCAAATAACTCAAAACAGACAAACCAGGGCAACCAAAGAGGATATTGGGTCAGAACAAGTGACCTCTGAGATGAATTAATCATCCAGTGTCTTTAGACATGTGCTTGTTCAGTACATCTTTTATAGATGTAGAGCAAATGGCTATTGAAAATGGCCGCCCTTCAGAACCAGTGAATAATTGCTATGCTAAAACAGCAATGTTTTAATAGTATCAGAGCCACAGTATGTTTCATTTCTAAGTTGAATGGGATAGAAGTATTCTTATCATCCAACAACTGAAACACTTTGGGCCAGATTTACTAAACAGGGCAAACTAGCTTAAAACTGCTAAAAAAATAAATAAAAATAAAAAGCACTTATTGGGAGTGGAAATTTCTGCAGGTGATTTACTGACAATGTGCAAATTAAAAAAACATAAACATAGCAAGATCATTTTCATAATGACTAGCGCAATCTACCAAGAATGGCACACATTAGCGTAGGCTAGCAAACAAGCAGAGCCGATGATGGTCAGGTGAGTGTAATCTACTAACAAAATGGGTAAAGACGTGATTTGGGGGGGCGTTAAATAATGGCATAACAGCCAGTAAATTAACTACTGCAAACTTTAGTAAATCACCTTGAACAAATCATTTAAATAATTCATGTGCTCTCCTCTTAAGTCTGAAAGAGAAACTCCAACAAAAGCATATGCAATAAGGTCAGCCGCAAAAGTAAATGTGTCCATGTCTTTTTATCGCTAAATACTGACAGTACTTTTTTTTTTTTTTTTTTTTTTTGTCAATAGAGAGCTGTTAGTGAATCTGGCCCATTTGCTGTAAATCTTACCAAAGATCATTAGTTTATTACTTTAATAATGGTGTTTCTGTTCATCAGGCATTAAAACATTACAGATGGGATGAGCAGTTCATAACCCCACAAGATGACATAAATTGTTCGTAATGTCATTAAATGTAGTGCACACTACTTAGAAATGTCATTTCCTGACCTTTCTCAAATAGCCCACTTACCTTCTCAAGAAAACCTCAAAGATCAATTTTAAAGCTTTTACCAGCCATGTCATGCTTTCCACCTCTGTCTCTCTCTTATTTTCTCTGTTTCCCAGATATTCTTTAATTCCCTCCCGCACGGTCTGAGCATTTTATTGACATTATAAATTAAAAAACAGTTCCACTTGGACAACAACAGACAGGCCCCAGTCAATAGAACTTTAATGAAACCTCCCATTTGTATCTGAAATAACTGAAATGTCACTGAACTGTCAATAAGAACTGAAAATGGCTAGAAGATTTAGCTGAGAATATATCCAAAGGATGGTTTAAAATAATGACCAAGGCCATTTCAGGAGAATTCAGTTGCACCACAAAACATTACACTATAAACTAAATAAGTAAATGCTAATAAATACTTTAAAAAGAGAGAATGTGTGTACATATTCTCTCGACAGTGGCAGCCGTAATTAAAAAAAAAAAAAAATGATTAAATTATCAAAAAAAGTATCATAAAGTGTCAGAATATTGTGTTGGAAGTCCCCTACAAACAGGTTCAAATGCATCTAAGGTCAGAAAACAAGTCCATAAGCCTGACATAACTTCCCCCTCCCGGAAGGCGCATCCTCACGCCGTAAACAACAACAGAGGAAGGCGTGGATGGAAACTTGGGAGGAGGCTCGGGAGGAGGATGGACTTCCAGGAGGACAACGCGGACAGTCCATGGGGGAGATGACGGAGGGAGGAGCCAAGGAGACGACAGGATGGACTTAGTGCAGGAGGAGCCAAGCAGGTCCCAGGCCGCAGCCATGAAGACGGCCCATGGTGAAACCGACAGAGGAAGGACCCATTGAGGAGTAAGGGCTACCAACTCCAGGGGGCAGACCAACAGCGGTTGAGCAGGTGGTGGAGGAGCTGGAGATGGAGAGCCGAAGATCCAGGGTGACAAGGAGGATCCAGAGGACAGAGACTGTGCCAATAGCGTCGGTGACCGACGCAGAGCCGTGGATCTGGGAGGCCACGGTGGAGCCAGAGCAACAGAGGATCGAGGTGGAGTTGGAGGCATGGCGGAGCCTGACGGAGCTGGAGGGACGAGGCGAAGCCGGAGGAGTCCCTAGGTGCAGGATGATCGACGCCAGACCAAGGCGGAGCTGAAGGGGCAAGGGAGCCCGGCGGAGCCAGCGGACTGCCGGGCCACGGCAGAAAGGAAGGAGCTAGGAGCCATGGTGGAGCTGGCATCATAGAAAGAGCAGAGCAAATCATCCGGGTAGGTAGTGAGGCTTGCGAGCACACAAAACAGTCTGGTGTGGTCCTCGAGCGGTTTCTCCCCCTGCTCCCCCGGAATCAAACTAAACAAGATCAGGAAACATGACCGTAAAAGGAAACTCAGGAACAGAAACGGGCAAAACAAGAGTCTTAATTTCTACCACTGAGCCACAGAAGGGTGTTGAACCCAACAGTGAGACGCTTTCTTAGAGTCAGTCAGAAAAGTTAATTTAAAAAAAAAGGAAAAAGGGAACACAAATCCTTTTCTTAAAGTTAAATGCATATGCACAAACGTCAGACATGAGAGTCCTGTGGGGACCTCTAGTGGCCAAAAAACACATTACAAGGCAAAAACAACTCTGCTCTGATTGGTCAGCTGGCCAAGCCTGTTGTGATTGGCACAAAGAGGAGGACTTGAGCAAATTAGAGAGCACTACCATCCGTGTTGCCAAGTCCGCGGTTGTTTTCGATGTCTGCGGGTTAAAGCAACCCCAATAACATCATATTTAGCCCCTGGAATGCGAAATTACCAGGGCAACCCCGACAAACAGCGTGCATTTTAAACCCCAGAACACGATTTCTAACGGGGGACCCCCTTGAAATGAGTAGCAATTTGGCAGGTTTTGTTGTGAAAACCTGGCAACTCTGACAATAATATAGTGCTCCAATCTGTTCTTAAAATAATGACATAACATTTTGTTTAACACTTATGCAAGTGAATAGTGCCCACAGCTAAAGTTTAGCTGCTAAACTGTACACATAGCAAAACAATAATGGTGGATGCCGAGTGCTAACGTGACTAACTGATAAAACAATACAGTTTATAAACCAAAAAATGTCTAAGTTACATTCTTTATTAAATGAAGTAACTCGAACAACGACAATCTACATTAATCGACACATTCTTAGGAAATAGTGGGTTCTCAGCAGATTATCAGAACTATTTCAGTAAGACAGTAATAGCGTGGTTTACTGGAAACCTAAAGCTGCACTAGGTATACATCACATATTAGCACAATATATATATATATATATATTGAGCACTCACTTAATGTACACATACTTAAAATGTAAACATATCAATAATACTTACAGGTTGTGGTTCAGACACTTGTTAGTCAAAAAAAAAGAAGATTAGAAGCCAAAGAAGATAAAAGCCAAGATTAGAGAAGCAGTCCTCTGTAAAATGACAAGCACAAAACAAAAGTTTTAAATTGTATTGTTGCGGTATCATGGAAAAAAAATAACCATTGATTCTTCAGATCATCATCTTTCAGCTATGAAAACTAAACAAACTTGCTTTCACAGTGCAGAACACAGCGTCTTCTTGACATGATGTAAACACACTAACTAGCGGAAGTGTTTGTGGGCAGGTCAGACTGTTTGTATTTCGCGGGTAGGCGGGAATTATGCTAATGTGTTAACCAGTGACGTAGATCAGTAACAGGAAGACAATTTGAAAATATGGTGACTCGTTAAGGCGTTTCTGAGTTGACTCTTTCTTTTGAGAGACAATATCATAATGTATAATGCACTTTTTTGATTAACAACTTTGCAGACTGTTTACATTGAAGAATAGCTATGTTAAAAACTGCAAAATATATATTTTTCAAAAACCCATATGCCATGCTCTTCAAGGGCCAGTCCAAGTGTAGTAAAGTTTGCAATAAAATTCATCTTCAGTAAATTCTCCCCTGAGATACTGTTTTTGACTCAAGAAGCCAGAAGACGACATTTGAGCTTTATAGCCACATGCCAATCAACTGACATACTGTAGATGAGATTGCTAGAATAAACATGAGAATGTATTTATTGCTGGACAGATGATTGAGTGAAGACATTGCAGTGGGAATGGTATATATAGTGACTATTGGATGAACAACAGACGACTTGACAACAATTGATTGGTTGGCATGAGACCATTGGAGTGGATGAATCATGATATGCCGTTGGCTGATTGAAGAACCTGTAGACAACACTTATGAAACATGATACTGCGTGACTGACGTTTGTTTGATTAATAGGTGTAATGGGAATTGACATGATTAATTGCTTTGTCATAGTTGATTGACTTAATGGCTGCACTTAATATTATCTCACAAACTTAGTAATATTAAAGAGGGGAATAGTTTTAGAAAAATGCTTTTGCATAATTGCAGTACTATTTTAAGTGTTTGTAATTACTGTGAAGAATAATGAAACAATAGTACAAAGCCTCTTCTACTCTGTGCATGATCACAGATCTGCTGTTAGTTCTCACATATGTACACATACAGTTAAATTCTATATGTTCTCATCCAATCTCTCTTTTTTTTTTTTTTCCTTCTGTAAAGTGGGTCTCTGAAAAAATAAGGTGTTTCATCTTGCACATAAGAACATTGCTCGCACAAAACATTTTTTTTTTTTTTCTTTGTCTTAATTTGTTTGCTTTGTTTCTATGGTACTTATATGTTCCACAATTGCATTTCATTTTATTTTCAAACTGCGTTTTACAGTGAATCTATAGAGGACTGGTCATTTTGTGGTTTTATCTCAGACTTTGGATTATAGATAGATATATGGCAATTATAGGCCATTACCCCCATGAGCTTCAGCATATGTAGCTGGAGAACTTTAAATCAAGTCACACTGACCACTGAATCATCACACAAAGGCCCGGCTTTGGTTAGCTTCAATTTCAGTTGCTCTACCGCTGATTACAGAAGAGCACATCTTCTGCTCATGTAATGGATATAACTGCAAGGTGGGGGCATTCCATCTGAACAAAGAGACCCAGGACACAAACCTTCCCACCTTCAATCTCCCTCTATCAGTGCAGATGACAGAAAGAACCTTTCACTGCAGAAGAGCACAATGACATTACAAGCTTTCCTGCAAGTGAAAAAAACACCAGACTGTCCAAGTCATTTTCAGCAGGTGTGCTACGATACATTTTGTGCTATTCAGGGTGATACAAATCTCCTTATGTCAGAATTAATTGAGAAAATAACTTCTATAAAATAATTAAATTAGTTTAAAGAACAAAAAAACTTGCTTATTTGGCTTTTTCTATATTTTTTATTTATATTTAATAGGAAAAAAATAGTGTTTTATTGTTTTGTATTTTATTTTTTTCTAACACAATATAATAATATTTTAATCATTGTCCACTAAAGCAGTTGTGTGGTAAAAGAGAAAGAAATAAAGAAAAAGATGATATTGAATGAATGTTAAAATTCTTAATATATTCGAAAAAAGCCATAATTATGTGAATAAAGTCGTTGCAATATGAGAATAAAAGTCAAAATATTTAGAAAAAGTCAAAATTATGTGAATAAAGTCGTAGCAATGTGAGAATAAAAGTCAAAATATTTTGTGAATAAAGTCAAAATTACGAGAATAAAGTTGTAGCAGTGTGAGAATAAAAGTCTAAATAATTTAAGAATAAAGTGAAATTATTTAGAGAATAAAGTCAAAATTAAAAAATCACATTTAAATTAAATCATAGAAATTTTGAGATTAAAGTTATATTTTAAGAGTATAGCCTATATTTCACATGCAAATGGCCTGATTTTAATGTAAATACATGTTTTTGACCCCTTTAAAACATAAGTAACAGGCTGGATGCACATTAACCTTACATCTTAAAACCTCTTAAAAAAAAAAAAAAAGATCATATAATTTGTCTATAGCCTATAAAACTACTTCGTAAATAGGAAGATTTCAATACATGACGATTCTGAATGGGATTTTTTTAGCGAGCCATTAAATGATTTGACTCGACTAGGACTCATGACCAAAGACTCAAGACTTGACTCAGACTCCAGCGACAAACACTTCAGACTTGACTCGGACTCCAGGATAAAGACTTGTGAACATCTCTGATATATGGGATTATTAGCAAAAATCATACCATGTGTCATATACGTGCAGAGACAGTAAGCTTTGAAATAATATTTCATGTCTTCAGATGCAATCATTATTTGCATTGCGCCAGCCACCCAATAGTAATAAGCTTTGAGCTTTTGGTACTTTTAATATAAAACAAAGTCTCCGCGTGATCGCTGTATTCACCTCAGTTTAAGTAGCATGTGAATCAATCATCTTTTTGATTACAATGAGACATTCATTTAATTAAATTATGCTTTTTTTATTTTTTATTTTTTTATCATGCCTTCTGATGTTCATGCTATAACTTGTAATAAAGAGGAAAACAGTAGTACAGTAGTAACTGCAACTGTGGTATTGTGGTAGAAATGTAGGCCAAATTACATTTTTTTTTTATTTTTTTTTGCAGTTTTTTTGCAGTTTTGTGCATTTCTATGTATGCTAAAAAAATGCATTTATAGACTTTAGATAACATTAAATATCATAATACACATTACTCAAAATTTGAAGTGGCTCAAAACATGGTTCTTTTGGTACAACTTTGAACTTTTTTAATCCGCTTCAAATGTTGACTACTGTATATATAGATATAAATATAGATATTTGTCCACTACATCAAATCTGGTCCCCTTCAAAATTGTTTTCAACCCTAACCTAAATGCATGTGCATATGACTGTAACAATAAATAAAATAATACATTTTTTACTATAAATGCAAGTGTGACATTACAATGCAATATACAGGACCAGTACATATTAGGAAAACACTTAATTTTCACCCACAAACCATCTGTTTAAGCTTCTATATTGAAACGGTCTGTGTGGTGTGAAAAGAGCAGTCAGGGAGCATCTCGTTGTACTATGGGTGTTAATGAATCTGCTCCATTTGAAACAAAAGAGTCACTGTTTGTTTCCATCTGCCCCCTGTCTTGTAATGAGAGGCCACAGTTACGCCCCAATAGAGAATTCTATTAAAATACCATTTGCTGAACATCTTATAAAACGTACACTATGCAGTCTAACAACAGGCCTCAGCTAATTGAATTCACATCTATACATTTGTATTCGGCTCATAAACAGATTATGCCTGACTCCCGGTTTCGGTAATCGCGATTATATTTGTTGTGTTGGTTTGGAAACTGGAAACCCAATCTGTGGGCCAGTATTTCAATCAAAGCAGAAAAGGCTAAGCTTGCACAGACCTCCCTCATTAAGGCAATGTGTTACGTGGATTGATTTAATGTTGACTTTCATTAATGGGATAGAATAATTCATATTTACACTGGACTTTTCGCCAAACTCTGCCTTTTTAAGATGTGGACTATGCAAAATACAGCCTGACTTGGAAGCAAATTTACACTGGTGTCAGGAGGTGGGAATGACAGCTCATCTGCTCCAATAAGCCTCAAACTGTTCCTAGAATCCAATGTGTAATCTATTAGATCTAATAGACATTCATATCATGTGCGGTTTCAGTCTAATTACTGTATCTTGGCAACATTTATTTCCCACAGAGCCACATCTAAGCCTGTCGTCTGACTTAATTTATTTTAAAAAGTAAACAACATATCAAGTAGGATAGAATGGTGCTAAAAACCCCCCTTAAGGAAAATTTAATTAAGTTGGCTTTATATATAAATAATCTTGCTCCATCAATATTCAGTATATTTTATTGAAAATTGATGGAGCAGCATAAATTGTGTAAAACTAAATAGATGTTTGTTTTGATTAAAAATTATGTAAACATCAGTTTGGGGTAAAAGCCCCCAGCAAAACACCACCCGCGGCCTCTAATGACATAGTGTTAATATGTCAACATTAGTCAAGATTTTTAATTTATACAGTGCTTTTTACAATACAAGTTGTGTCAAAGAGACCTTTATGGCGTTTAAATAGAGTCAAAAGTCGCGCGCACGAAAACCACGAGCACGCGAATGAAGCAAGCGCGCAAAACAGACCCACGAGAGAAAAATAACAACGCTAGAGCACCTCCGTGAAGTTGGCACCCCATAAAAAGAAATAATGACCAAAACTATTCCATTCGTTTGTGCTACGTTTGTGCTGATTTGTGCCGCAAAAACGAACGTTTGTGCTGGTTTGTTGTTTAAGATATTAAACATTATTTTTTTGACCGTATGACGTCACTTTCCACCCCATGTTGTCCAAATCGCTCCAAACCGGCGCAGTTCGTTTGTGCTCGATTTGTGCCCGTTTGTGCCGTTAAAATAAACACTGTATCTGTTTTCCTTCCCTAGATATAACCAAAATATTTTCGGGGCTGTGACGTCACTCTCCACCCCAGTTCCTCTAAATCACACAAAACTGGTGTCATTCGTTTGTGCTCGATTTGTGCCGGTTTGTGCCGTTGAAATGAACGTCAAATATTTTTCCATTTTTATTATTCGTTTATATTCGTTATTTTTCCTTTTATTTCGATCTCTTTACTTAATTTTTTTAATGTAGCCTAATACTGTAAGGTTCTATGACTGGGGTTTGCACTGGAATGCAGTTTAAAGGTTGAATTTACCATCTATTGTAGCTTAATTTATTTAGTCTAATTAATAGACAAATATAGTGTTTCACTGAAGAGTGAATTATTCAAGTAGTTTCATTTGGAAATCATTTATCGTCACACAGAATACGCCTACATGACATTCCTTCTATTAACTGATCGTCTTTTTTTCGTATTATTATTATTAGCAGTTGTAGGCTAGTAGTAGTAATTTCTATTATGATTAGCCTATTATTATTGTATATATTTTAATTTTCGTTTATATACGGCTATTAGGCTATGACTGATTTTTACTGTAGTTTTAAAGTTAATTGAATTGAACATATATTTTATTTTGTTTCGTCTATATAGACTAGACTATATAATACTATAGTGTTTCACTGAGGAATGAATCATTCACGTAGACTATAGTTTCATTTATAAATAAAAACATTTTCGTTTATCGTCACACAGGGGTGTAAATGCAATCTTTGGGGAGCCGGATTGTAGTTGATTGGGTTTTACAAATGACCAATCACAGGTGGGAAGACAAAAGTCATTGCCCCGCCCTCAAAGTGTCAAAAGTCAACTCGAGCGAGCGAGCGCTCAAGTGCAGTTGTGCGCGCTAGGCAGCAGGGGCTTGCACCAGTATTCATTTCCACTCCTAAATACTGTTCTGCACGCTCGCGGTGTACAAATGCGCGCTCGCGGGCGCACAGATGCGCTCTCGCGTTGTTATTTTTCTCTCGTGGGTCTGTTTTGCGCACTTGCTTCATTCGCGTGCTCGTGGTTTTCGTGCGCGCGACTTTTGACTCTATTTAAACGCCATAGACCTTACAGTATTAAAATAGGACAATAGTGTGTCAATAATGCAAAAGTTTCATGTTGCATCAAAGTCAGATTGCAGAGGACTCATCTGTTTCCCATGGCTTTGCGCCAGCGGCCGTCTAGGCTAGGAGTTTTACTGATGATCTGTCTCTGGGGCTCATCTAGTTGACATGGTATCCGCTGTAGGTGCTGATCCACCATCTGCTCTTGGTACAGACTGGATCCGGGGGACTGCAGTGACCATCTGATCTGGATACAGACTGGATCTGGTGGCTACGGTGACCTCAGAAAGAAAGAAGCAGACTAATATTAAAGTAGATGCAAAAGTTCCATGTTGCCACAAAGTCAGATTGGAGAGGACTCATCTGGTTCTCGCAGTCTTGCGTCGATGGCCGTTTAGGTGATGAGGTCTTTACTTATGATCTGTCTCTGGGGCTCATCTAGTTGACATGGTATCCGCTGACATTCTGCTGTAGGTGCTGACCCACCATCTTCTCTTGGTACGGACTGGATCCGGGGGACTGCAGTGATCATCTGATCTGGATACAGACTGGATCTGGTGGCTACAGTGACCTCAGAAAGAAAGAAGCAGACTAATATTAATGTAGATGCAAAAGTTCCATGTTGCCACAAAGTCAGATTGGAGAGGACTCTCCAATCACAGCATTCACAATTTCCTGTAGACCAACTTGGGATTTGAGAGGATCACTGTTAGCTGTCTATGATATTATTGGATAATTTTACAGTTCTCTTCCCACATGGCTTTGGTGGCAATCAGCAGAAAAAAAAAACCCTGTAATTTCTGGGAGATAGAAAGCCATTATGTTTTAATGAAATATTATTGAAATTATTTTTGTTTTCTTTACAGTAACATACACTGATGAATCCGGCACAGTAAGACCTTTTATTAGTGATAAGTTCTTACTAAAAGTGATTCTAAATTTACAAAAAAGTAAGCACAACATAAATCACAAATATGAAAAATCGTACATTTCCACAAACAAATTATGATATTATTATGTTATATTACATTATATTATATTGTATTATATTATATTAAAATTGGGTCTCATCCATTAAGCATGCCTATGCGCAAATAGCATTTAAAAAAATAATAAAAAAATAATAATAATAATTTTTTACTAAAATTTTTCGTACTAAAAGTTATTCTAAATTTACACACAAAAAAAGTAAGAACAACATAAATCACAAATATTTTCACGAACAAATCATGTATTATATTATATTATATTATATTATATTATATTATATTATATTATATTATATTATATTATATTATATTATATTAAACATTGGGTCTTATTCACTAAGCATGCCTATGCACAAATAGAATTTTCACACACACAAAAACATTATTTACTAAAAACTTTTGTGTTAAAAGTTATTCTAAATTTACAACAACAACAACAACAACAACAAAAGAACAACATAAATCACACATATAAAAAAATGTACATTTTCATGAACAAATCATTATTCACTAAAATGTTAGTACTACAATTATTCAAATGTCCAAAAACAAAACAATTAATTAATTAATTTAAAAAAAGAGAAACAAGTGGAACCACACATACGCAAGACTCATGTTAAGATTAAAATACAATTTAATCTTAACAAAGCAATAATTATCCTGGTCGCTCATTTTGTGGCTGCTCATTTAGACTAAAACAAATTCATTAACACAAAAAGTGCTCCACATGGGTCTTAGGGGTTAATAAAGGCCTTCTAAAGTGAATCAATGTGTCCAAAATCCATATTTAAAACTGTATAAACCATAATCTTGATTACTTAACTCTATCAAAACTTTAAAAAATGTGTATAAAGCTCATTTCCTCAAAATATATGTAACACACTGCATGCTATTACATTGAATTACCTCAACGTCAGCCTTTTGTCAGTGCACTCAGTGAGCTCACGAATCGAGACGATTTGCAGTGCATAACGAGAAACAGGTAATTAGGAAAGTGCTGTGTTTGTGTTGGTTGCTATTTAGTGTTCTAGGACAAAAAAAAAAAAAAAAAATCATAGGACCTTTGACTCCAGGTGGTCTTTAACCCTGTTGTACCCTATAATGCAGGTGCCTTGTATATCTCATATTCAGAATATTTGCTCATGCTTTTAGAATAAGACATTGCCTAGTAACAAGGGAAATATTTTTGCTTTCAATTATTCCCCTGTGCATGGGTTCACTCAATATAGCCGACCCAGTTTAACCTTGTAGAGCGTAATGACATTTTTGTGTAATTGACGTTATTCATTTGGTATCTGCACAACCGGTGGTCATGGCGACGACTGATACTGCTACACCGCACGACCTCAAAAACTTGCCGCTCCAATCTCATTTATGATATTAGAGTGCATGTCTACAGCTGAAAGACAGTGGCCACAGCAAAACAACAATGTGGCATTTAAATATCATAATGAAAAATCTAAAGCAAAGGTGTTGAAGCTAAACTTTACTAATTTTGTCCAAAATTCTGTCCTCAAAGATCAGCAAACCTGAACATACGAAATTATTAGTTATTAGTTATTAGTTGAACTAACATTGAAAGATGCATATAAAGCATGTTAATGTTAATTTCAACATTTATTAACATTATTAAAATAAAATCTAGTAGTATAATTTAAAGGAGAAGTTCACTTCCAGAACAAAAGTTTTATAGATGCACTCACCCCCTTGTCATCCAAGATGTTCATGTCTCTCTTTTTTTCAGTCATAAAGAAATTATGTTTTTGAGGAAAACATTTCAGGATTTTTCTCCATATAGCGGACTTCTATGGTGCCTTGACTTTGAACTTCCAAAATGCAGTTTAAATGCGGCTTAAAATGATCCCAAATGCAGTTGTAAACAATCCCAGCTGAGGAAAAAGGGTCTTATCTAGCGAAACGATCCGTTATTTGAGAAAATAAGATGGGAGTTTTTCAACATACCCTAACAGTCTCGAACCGGAATAAAAAACAGTTCAGGCAAAGACAAAATGAACGTTTGAGGTTAAAAAGTGTATAAATTGTAATAAAAAATAAATAAAGTTTTGCTAGATAAGACCCTTCTTCCTAGTCTGGGATCATTTACAACACTCAATTGAGATTGTTTGAAGCCGCATTTAAAACAATTTATTTATGACTGAAAAAATAAAGACATGAACATCTTGGATGACAAGGGCATGAGTACATTTTCTGTAAATTTTTGTTCTGGAAGTGACCTTCTCCTTTAACCTTCTGTGGTATGAGGGTGTTTTTGTTTACAAGTGAAACAAGTTAATCATACCTGGTATTTAAGCGCTTGCAAAACTCATCATCAGTAGTCAAGGAACTTGTTTTACACTAGAATAGCAGTGTAGTTGAACATCTGAAGTTGGTATATACTTCTAGGATTGCTTGAGGGTGAGTAAATCATGGGTAATTTTCATATTAGGGTGAACTATCCATTTAACACATAAATGCAGGACTGTTTTTCCAATCATTATTACATTATTTACATATTCAGGTCTTTAGCGACCCGGACATATATATCAAGCACAGATGGATCTCTAACTGCTGCAATGGCAAAAAACTCTCTTGATATTTTAAGAACCATTACAGAAGAATAAAACTTAGATTAAAACTTAGAAGGGTTTAATTTGAGCAGATAATTTTACCATCGTCATAGCGCACTTCCACAGTACATTCAGCATCTGGCTCATATTTGCGATCTCAACCATATTCGCAAAACTATTGTTTCCAATGACTTTAAAATCTGGCTGGCAGCCTCTACACCACATCCGCCATCAAATGATAGTGACATTTATATTTATATTTATTTATATTTCATTTATATCACGTCATTATTGTTTATCAAACAGTGCCTAAAGGTGAATTGCATGTATTTAGTCATCAGATATTGACATATTTTTGCACATGAAAAATATACTTACACTATTACACACCTCGGGTCTCTAGCGACCCTATACACGTTTTACAACAACAACAACAACATATCAGAAAACAGACATTATTTTATATATATATTTTTTTTTCTTGTTTTATTGTTCATAATGAATAGATTAAGAGCTGATGCCAATCTTTAAAAAATAATGAAGGAGGGAGAGGGTAGTAAGTGACGTCCCGGGTCGCTAAAGACCCAAGGTGTGCATGTAAGGGTTAATGGACATTATTTCATGTAATTATCTGTAAAATATGTATTTTTAAATCTCTGCTATTGTGAATTTTGCTTTATATTGAAAAAAAAAATGTTGACGAAGGATAGTGTGATCTAAGAGTAAGGTGGTGAGACAGTAAGAGAGCAATACATTATATCTGCGGTGTCAAAGATAGATATGCTCGTGTTCTCTTTGCCTGAGTGATGAATACAGTGATCGCTCTCATTCATCATCTGCATGGTGATAACAGGAAGGCACTTTTCACAATTACACAATGATCATTAAGCCATTAAATAAACTTTGCCCTGCGGCGCATCTCAGCGGCCACTGCAGTGCACCTCAGTGCAAATTGGCTGAGTTTAACAAGATTACAGTCGGAGCTAAAGTGAATCGAGAGTTTTTATGTCATTAATCAAATATGGACTGATGGCTGGTTCCAGTGGCTGATTTATAACATCCAGATGGGAAGGTCAGACTGTGGGGTTTATTAATACACTTTAGTTAATAGATGTTACTAAAGTACTGCTAAAATATGTACTGCTGACACTCACAAATATCTATCTATGTTACATGCCCAATAGTTTGTTAATGTCTCCTTTGGGTTTGTATTGAATTTGTGCCATGTAATCAACATTGCTGCATTGCTGAATTTATTTCTGCACTGTTTAGGTTGAAATTCCTTACAAATAATTGTGTCATCCGGAGATATGTAATTATGTGTTTAATATTTGGCTTGCCAAGTGTAAAAGTGCAATATAACAGTGTGGATTACATTATGCAGGGTATGAATGTATTTCATTCTGCCATGAAATCAGTTTTGGTTTTCATTAGGGCTTAATTTCCGCAGGTCACTGATGAAAGCAATATCACAAGTGTGTTGCACGTACCACGGTTTCTCTGTAATGATTTCATTTGAGTGTCGCACGGCTTTCTTTAATTATATTTTCACCATATTTTTAGATAGATAAGACCAAATAGGATAAGTATTGAAAAACATAAAAAGAGAAAATTCCAGTGTTGTAATCAGTTGTTTTATAGTGTGTATGAGGAATTCAAGCACATCTGTTCTTTCAGGTCTTTCCGTCCTGTGTCTGTATGTGACTGATAAGAGACGCCTGTGGGAACTACATTAAAGAGCCTCTCGCTCCAGATCCAGGATCATTACATCACATCTCACTCATACTTGTACTTCAAAGAATGAGACCTTGTGATGATTGTTACCCACCATCCTCACTCAGCCGTACAAAACCACCTATTAATGGGCTCATACAGCATTACACATTTTTATTATTATTTTTTTTTTTTTAATGATATAGAAAAATAATGATAATACAATTATTTTCTCTTAGATCCAGTAGTAATTTTAGAAATGTTATTTAATGTTTTTTTTTTTTCTCTCTCTCTCTCTTCTCTTATGGAAGATTGTTTCCATCAACGGAACTGAATAAATGGAATAAATGAAAAGTTATTGAGATGTTTATTTTATAATTCTGATTTCTTTTCTTACAAATCAGAGTTTATATCTGACAATTGCCAAAAAAAAAAAAAAAAAAAATCTGATTATTTTTTTTATAGTTTTTTTTCCACCATGGAGTTATAAAAATAAAGATAATTGCAGCTTTTTATCTCACAATTCTGAGAGGAAAAAAAGTCAGAATTGTGAGATATAAATGAGAACTCTGAGATAATAACTCACAATTGTGAAATATAAACTTGCATTTGCAAGTTTAAGATAAAAAAGTTGTAAGATAAAAAAAAAAGTTGTAAGATAAAAAGTTGCAATTTTTTATTGTTTATTCTGTGGTGGAAAACAATAACAAAACAGTTAAAATTAATAACTAAATTACTGAATTACTAACTATTATTAACTTACTATTATTTTTATTCCATGGCGGAAACAAGCTTCCATTATTTATGCTCATCTAGTCTGCATTTATTTTACCAAAATATTGTAAAAACAGTAACATTGTGAAATATTATTACAGTTAAAAAAATAAATTAGAATGTATTTTAAAATACATAATTCCTGTGATACAAAGCTACATTTTTAATAGTCTTTAGTGTGACATGATCCTTCAGAAATCAATATGTTGATTTGATGCTCAAAAAACATTTTTTTTTTTCTTTTTTTAAATGTATTACATTTATATGTTTATAATAATAATTTATTGTGGTAGTTTTTCTATATTTTTGAGGAAACTTTTTTTTTTCAGGATTCTTTGGTGAATGGAATGTTAAAAAGAACATTTATTTAATTAATTTATATATTTATTTATTTATTTATTTTATTTATTTATTTATTTATTTTTTAATGCAAGTCTATGCAAGTGACCCCGGACCAAAAAAAACAATCATAAGGTTCAGTTTTTCTTTTCTTTCTTTTTTTTTATTTTTTTTTATTGAGGTTTATTGCATTTTTCTTTATATTTAATATAAAATTAATGTCCATTAATGTATGGTTTGTTAGGATATGACAATATTTGGCCAAGATACAACTATTTGAAAATCTGGAATCTGAGGGTGCAAAAAATCGAAATATTGAGAAAATCGCCTTTAAAGTTTTTTGCAATCCATATTACTAATCAAAAATTGAGTTTGATATATTTACAGTGGGGAATTTATAAAATATCTTCATGGAATATGATGTTTACTCAATATCTTAATGATTTTTGGCATAAAAAAATATATAATTTTGACCCATTTAATGTATTTTTGGCTGTTGCTACAAATATTCACAAAATAGTCACAAATATATATATATTTTTTTTTTTTTCTAAAATTTTAGGTGGATCCTGTCATAGAACACACAAAAATCCACTTACATAGTTAGAAAGGTAAAAAAGCCTTTATGGTAAGATAACGCTATATCTTAAAATTTTCAACAGGATTCACCTACCATATTTGATATTCCATTCCCCTTCTGGAGCACCCATAATTTAGTACCAGATTCACACATGGTTGAGATATTTTCTTTAATATTTTCAGTTTGTACTTTGCACTATATATAATTGTATAGTTCACTCTGGCCTATAGGAACTGTCAACATGCATGACTGTGGTATGGTGTGATGTGAGACTATTCCTTAAATATCTTTAGCTCACAAGGAAGCCAGACATTTCTCAAAAGCATTTTAACAATAGTGGAATAGTATGAAAAACTAGAGAGAGAAAAAAGAAAAAAACATTACAATAAGAAGAAAGAAGACGACAAATGATAGATAGAGCTCAGACAAGCAGAAAAACATGACTCTGTAGGGCCTCCGGAACCACACAGTTACAGATTCCCCACTGACGGCTGATGTGGAGAGCACTGAAATACTGTGACAGTGATGAAGAGGACGAGGTTTTGTTCTGATGAAGAGCAGAAGGTTACTTCCGAGTTGTGAGGTGTAGGCCTTTTGTCAGCCGGTCTCAGACTGAGCCGGACTCTGGAGTTTCGCTCCTGTGCTGGAGCAGGAAAAGGCAGCAGGTCTGTGAGAAGATGAATGGCCATCTCCACTGTGGGTCTCCGTTTCTCTCTTAATGATCCCCAGCTGTATCCGCACACCAGCGTCCACACGTAGACATGCTTGTCATTGACAAATTGTGAAATGATCAAGAAAACACTGGCAAAGATTTAACCCCTTTGTCTGACAGTGACCTCTTGAGTTCTGCAGTGAAATCAGGGGAAACACTTCTTAGAAATGATTTAGATTGATTCCTTACTTTCAGACACCTGGAACCGGCCATCCTATCTTCCCCTGAGATAGTTTAGACTCTGTCTGGAGACCTGATGAGGTGTAAAGAGTGCAAACAGTTGTACAAACAGAAAACTGTTCTACTGGAAGAAGGACGGCATGCTTTAAAGGAACATTTTGTGTTCAATGCAAGTTAACAAACTAGAAGTAGCAGCACATGAAAATGGACCCTTTCAAATCTTACAGTCTTGTTCATCTAAAATTACTTACACTTTTTTGCTATTAGATAATATAACCACAAAATAGCTGCTTGGGCATTGTTTTAGCAAATCTATAGAGCTTAGTGGGGCTTGTGCCATGTTTAATTTTTGATAGGAATGAAAACAAGACTGTGAGAGATAAGAGGACAATGTTTTTATTGGATTGTACAGTTCTTTTACAACTTAATGATTGTTCAGCTGATGAAATATCTTTCCAAAAGACTTTCAGTAGACAAAAAAACCCATAAAACTGGTTTGAAAGTTGTGGAAATTACATGATCTGGAAGCTTTATATTGTGTGCGCCATTGTAAAGACTGTAAGTCTCTCCTTCAGAGCCTCATCTTCTTCTACGCTAAATTCAAAATGGCATCTAAACTCAAGTCTATTAGGTCTGTCTCCATTACTTGATGTAAAATAAAAATAATGTGTCAAGTAATAAAATCAGGTCCCACCTTAAGATATGCTGATTATCAGTATTGTTTTAGTCCTAGTTCACACATACACAGGTAACAAAAGAACATTAACATAGGGCCATTAGAAATATGTGCCTCTATTTACATTTTTGCAAAACTGAAAAATTTACCTATATGTATAAATCGTTTCCAGTTGAAAGTTTTTTATCAATAAAGCCTTATGTTCACATAATTACTTGCAGAATATTATGACTTCAAAAAAAATTAACATCCTGCGCGATTTGAAAACTGATACTTTTGAACGTTTTTGTCACATATATAGCTTCATATGCATGACTTTTCTAAATTCAGTGGGTTTGCTCGATAGCTCACCCGATACGACGAAGAGCTCCGGTATGAACCCTTTGAAACTAAAGTTCGCATAAGGAAGTTAAAATAGCTGGCTGCATCAACAAATGTGTTTTAATATCACTTTTGCATTTGTTAACACTGTCGGGTAGATTAAGGGGTTGAGTTTGGCGTAAGGGATATTTCCAACACAATAGAGCATTAACCTTTAGCGACACTCCCCGGAAATTTGAATTCTGAATAGCTGCAATACGCACCTCAAGTGGCGTAATATAAAAGCAATAATACATGCCTGTACCAACGTAATAAAAACATTCCACTCTTGGTATATTTAACTTTGAAACTGTCATGAAATTTGCAGTACGTAATTACTGTGTTTCAGAAATGTATAGAGGCACGTATTTCATGAGCCTTGGCTGGAAAACGCGAAACCACGCTATGAAGCAATGCCAAGAGCATGCCAAACCAACAGATGGTGATATACCCCTAACCATTAAACCATGTTGGCCAATCAGAAGCCTGAAAACAGTGCACACTCTGACATCACAAGCCAAAAATTTCCAACAACACTGCAACTGGAGTTTTTGAAAATCCTCACCATTTTGCAGGAGTTTTCAAAATGTTATTTTTTAGTGAGCTGATACTGCATTTGCGTGTGGACAAATGGCCAATCCGTATCGAAAAAGCTGCGGGTTTGAGAATACCCCCATTTGTGTGGACAAGGCCTTAGTATTGTTTAAATAGTACTAGGAGAGACTGGGGGCCACTGTATTTCTCCAATCAGAAACAAGCTAGAGTGATGTCACTTAGGGTGACTTGTAGTTTGGTTTGTTTGGTTTATTTGGTCCAGACTAAAAAGGAAAATGGTACATTTGGTCCTGGTCCGCTTAGCGTTTACACTGGCATTTTTGACAGTGAACCTAAAGGCATAGTGATATGTTCATAACCTGATTGGTCGGGTTAAAGGTTGTATCAGCGATTTCTAGCCTAAAACATAAAGTGTCAATTTCAGCTGACCTTTCTTCACGATCCGCTCGCTGCCTGCCCCATAAATTGTCTGTGAAAAAAATGCATCTCTCTGGTCAGCCTAGGGTCCGAGATATGCCAAAAAATGCCAAAAAATCTTGTTTTTACACTGCTTGTTCCCTTCATGAAATCATGTCGCATAGCGTCACATCTTCCTGTTTTTGGTTCATTTAGAAGTATTTGGTCTGTGTTGCGTTCATATTTCATTCGAACCGCACTAGAGTCTGTTTGGAAACGGACCGAGACCCATCTTTTTAGCGCTCTCGGTCCGCTTGGTTGGTGCACACCATGGTTCAGATGGCAGCCTTCACACTTACTCAAACAAACCAAACCAACAGAGCAATCGCTTCATTTTAATCGAACCAAACATTATTAGTGTGAACACACTCTTAATCTGCACATGCTCAGTTTGGCACATAGCAAATTCAACCTGGTCTTGTGACGAAAACGTACCTCTGGGAACTTTTTCGCACGAAACGCAAAATACGTAATGCCATATAAATTTTGTGACATATTCGATGTGAAATATCCACTGGGTGGCACTAAAAGTGTGTTCAGTTTTTTTCCTCTGAACAGACGAACGTACATATGGTATGTTTTATGTGACGCTGGTTTTGTACGTGTCACTGCAGGTCTGATTTGAGATGTCCGTTGAGTGGCGCTATAACTCTAATGCTAAAAAAGCATTTGCACCACACCTAAACCTACCCGATAGTATGAGCAAAAGCGAATGTGATGTAAAAACACAATCGCAAGCATGCCGTTTTAGCTTGTTTTTCGATTTCTCATCTTTCTACGGTGGCCGACAGAGGCCAACGCGCTGCAAACAAGAAAACACATGCAAACAGAAAAAACGACAACAAATTAAGAAAACATCTTCATCCGTTTGACAACACAGGCACTGCAAATCCTCGCAACGCAAACACAAATACGGAAACGCGCTGCAAATTCTCACAACACAACCAAACTCAGTAACGTGCTGCGAACACACGAAGGCGCTGCAAACTAACAAACGCGCTGCATGTAGATCGGTCCGCAACGGAAATGTTTCAGGGGGACCTCAAAAAGTGACGAACTCATCTGGGACCTGATTATTTATATCACTATATTACCTGATTATTTATATCACTATCACCTTTAAATGATACTATACTATCACTAAAAGGTGATAGTTCACCGATAACACCTCTGGTCTGACCAACAGCCACTGAACAAATAATCAGGTCCCAGATAGGTTCGTCACTTTTTGAGGTCCCCCTGAAACATTTCCGTTGTGGACCGATCTATATGCAGCGCGTTTGTTAGTTTGCAGCGCCCTCGTGTGTTTGCAGCGCGTTTGTTAGTTTGCAGCGCCCTCGTGTGTTTGCAGCGTGTTTCTGAGTTTGGTTGTGTTGTGAGAATTTGCAGCGCGTTTCCGTATTTGTGTTTGCGTTGCAAGGATTTGCAGCGCCTGTGTTGTCAAACGGATGAAGATGTTTCCTTAATTTGTTGTCGTTTTTTCTGTTTGCATGTGTTTTCTTAAGTTTGCAGCGCGTTGGCCTCTGTCGGCCACCGTATCTTTCAGTTCTTTCATCATGTGTCAAGTTTTTCACGGGATTCGTACCCAAGGATTGCACATCCTACAGGTAAGTCCAATTCCGTGCCGGCTGAGCTACCAAGCAAGCTTGCTACGTCCAGAAAGCGAAACATATGGAACTGTAATCATAACTGTGTATGAAATCAATCACATGTGCTCAATGTTTTACCTCCTCTATTGTTCATTTCTGAAACCACAGTGTAATCATTGGTACGTATTTAGCATCTTGTGAAAAAGTTCCCAGAGGTATGTTTTTGTCATGAGACCAGGTAGGCCAAATTCCATTGTATTTTTAGCTAGGATGTCCTAGGATTGTCCTAGGATAACTAGGAGACTCAAAATGATGTTCTGTGGTAATTGACAGTGTGCAACAAATGGTGAACAGTTGCCTATTGCACATTTCTCAAAATGACAACAGCTCTGGTATTGAATTCTCGATTTATAGCTTTATAGTTTTTTTTTTTTTTTTTTTCAGTTTTCTGAGTCTCACTGTTTGAGCATCTGAGGATAAATGAAGCGATCTTCATGCTGTCACCACCGTTCCTGATGGACGTCTACACGTCGGCTGTGGAATAGAAACACTGATGACAAGATCGCAATCTCAACCATCCCTGCAAGGCTGAGGTCAGCAGGACACGTCCCACAGCCACACACCATCACGCCGAGATGAGCCCTGGATAAAACACACAGCCCAGCTTGTCTGCTGAGGATTATGGCGTGCAGAGCACATGTTCAGAGAGAACAGCCTCTTTATCATGACAGAAAGAATGGACAGGACGCCAGAGTTGATAGCACCCCACGACCAGGAGAAATGCAGAGCCGCACATGTCAGAAATGGATGGAGCCTCCTGTCTTCCGGAACGCAGGAGAAACATTTTGAACCAAACAGCGTCCAGCCATTTCTGGATCAATGACAAATAAAAGTGTCCATGATAAGGAAAGGGAAAAAATCTTAGCAATGTCTTGTCAGTATTTGTGTTGGTTTATTATGGGTTTGAAAAATAGCACCACATATTTATACCATTGTCAAGAAACGTTTCAATTTAATGACTCTACCATCAAGTTAAAATAATGTGTTTTCTTTACAACTTGAATGCATTTGACTGTACACATCTCAAATCTCTTTACTAAAGATAAAAAAAGTAATTTGTTGGACAAAATAAGTAGAGAAGCAGTTAAAATATATGTTTAAAGGGCTAACTATATTGTATGTTTAAATATATATATATATATATACATTCTTATAATTATTTTTTCTAGTTTTCTCTACTTTTTGTATGCCCCCCAAACTTATCAAAACACATTTTAATTTAACAAATAAAAACATGCTCATATAAGTAAATGCAATTTAAGCAATGAATGTATAAGGTTATACACATAAATACACGTTGACTTGAATGTCCAAAATTCAGATATTAACGTATCACCCAGAGTAATCTTGTGTGTTTGCAATATCATTAAAGCAGCAGTTCATTTAGGGCCAAATTGATTCTTGATGATTTGGCCTGGGCCAACAGCAGAAGACATTTGGACACAGCAGTGATGTGTTCCTGGAGAAATGTGTTACAAAATGATGATGCACCAACTTTGAAACAATAAAAAGGGAAAAATGGATGGATTAATTAGTAGTGGGTATACACTTAATGACAAATTTGCTCATTAAAATGCCCTGCTGGATTTATACTTCTGTTAGTGCATTTGCTTTTCACATTTTGTCTTTTCTAAAGGAAAGGATGTTTCTTCATTCAAATTGCTAAACATCATCTGGATATTTGCTGATGAACTTTTTAAAAATCTCTTTAAGATTTAAGCATTTCAGTTCAGCATTTTTTAATTACCTCTGCACTATAAATGTCACTCTGACAGCAGTATCCACACCTCCATGCATTTATAGTTTTCAAAAGACTTTATTTACTACATTCATTTAATGCATTTACTTTTAAAGGCTTTTAGTATAATTGCACACAGGCAGAATTTGAATAAAGCAACGTTTCAGCATTTAGGTCAGTCTTTTGTAGACACAAAGCATGATTTAAAACAATATAAAACTGCTAACATAATCATATAACTATTTCTGAACTTTCATGACTTAACAGGGTCAATAAAAAGGTCAATTATTCAGTTTATAGATGAATGGCTTTTCAGAACCAAAGAGCTTCAAATCAGTCCACATCTGTAACAGAATCAATGGATTTTTGAATTTTGCTATTTAAATTAAATATAAATGACACTTACACATACAGTGCCTTGCGAAAGTATTCATACCCTTTCACAGAAATGTTTGATTGGGTTCAAGCACATGCTCTGGCTGGGCCACTCAATGACATTTACAGAATTGTCTATAAGTCACTCTTGCTGTGTGCTTAGGTTCATTGTCCTGTTGAAAGGTGAACCTTCTGCCCAGTCTGAGGTTCTGAATGCTCTGCCCTTGGTTTTTATTAAGGTATCTCAATATTTTGGTGCACTGAGCTTTTCTTCTATGACGAGTCTCTCAGTCCCTGCCACTGAAAATCAGCCCCACAGCATGAGGCTGCTACCAGCACACTTTACTTTTGGAATGGTACTGTGCAAGTGATAAGCAGTGCCTGGTCTCCTTCAACCATGATGCTTGGAATTAAGATGTAATCAAACCAGAAAATATTGTTTCTCAAAATCTGAGGGTCCTTTAGGTGTTTAGGTGGATTGATGTGGGAAAAAAAGTTATTTAAAGCAGTTTAACATTAAGGAAAAAATTAAGGGGTATGAATACTTTTGCAAGGCATAAATTATAAATATTGTATGTATGTATGTATATATATATATATATATATATATATATATATATATATATATATGAGATGAGATCCACCCAATTTTTCAACCATTACTCACACTCCACTCCAGCAGATGGCGGAACTGCAAACCAACATACAGGTAACTAACTACCAATAAAATGGAAGAAGCAGCCAGTGGACATGGAAGTCAATGGAGGAAAGTTTTCAGTAAACTCTTTCTGTGAGGAAGCAGCTTATCAGTCATTTTGAAAGAAAAGTCACAGACAATATAGTGCCAGGTAGGATTTTGTTTATAGCACTTTTAATTCATTGTTATGGAAACTCAATTCAATGACATTAAGGTTCTGTTTCATCCACCTATTGTTATTTTTTAACATTCTACTGTAGAACTTTCATTAAGATTTAGAGCAGTTGAAAAAATAGTCAGACTTTCAGATGTACTGTACTTATTTACTGACAATCCTTTGTGCTTTATTAAGCATTTTAGTGAGTCACGATGTACTGCCATTGTCTTGAATTTACTCAGCTATCAGCAGTAGCTCATCTGGTATTTATTTACCTGCTGGTTTTTGAATGATGTGTGTTCAGACATCTTATTTGATATACTGATTTTACCATTCTCTATAGGTAAGTATATGTGGACCCAGCGTCTGACACAACTGGCTATGCATCCAGATCCTAGATATGTTTATAATGTCACATTGAGGCCCATGAGGATTGAAGGAACTGGCTGTGATAAGCAGAGGTGAGCAATGTGTCATTTGCTCTTTCTACCCCAGTGACTGTGATCTGTGTGTTTGGGGCTCTTCATCTGTCAGGATAAAGTCACAGAGATCAGAACAGAAGCCACTGAGCTCAGCAGACATTGACTCAACAGACTCAGGATTGATTGATTTATTTACTGATGTGATTAACAGGTTATTATTAAGGAGAAAAAACATATTTGTTTTGTACCTATTTATTAACTGTTCGCTTAGAACCACCAAACTCTGAAACCGTTTTGAAGGTCAAGCGTTCGCTGGTTAGCATGGCAGTTATTATTATTATTATTATTGAATCAATTAATTTGTTTTTGCAAGCTTTATGAAGTGAAATGAGCTCTCTATTAGTACAGGTCTTAGTAAAGGTCTGAAGTGACCTTTTAATTCATTAATATTATATTATCCTCAAAAACTATACTTTTAAGTGAAGTGCACTACAAGTGCAGATTCATTTAAGCACCTTTCTTTTTCACAAGGGGATGCAGTGCAAAATCAGATTGACTGGCTTAACTTCTCTCTGCAATTCTCTCAAGGTTTATGATGTTTCATCCAAGTATTGATTTACAACTGAGCGGCATAATACTTGCAATCCCTCTGCAAACAGTACAGTTTAAAACACTTCGATAGATCTGGGCACATCTGTAAATGTTACAGTTAACTGTTACCGTGAGTTTCTACTTCCTTGATGTGTATTGACCCACTCAGGATGAAAAGTGTTTGAGTCTGGATGCTCACTGTGAATGACCACAATCGTAAATACTTAGCAGTATATAACATGCATTTAAAGCAGAGTTATGCTGAAAAACGGGCATATAATAACCTGGTATCAAAGTATACTGCAGATTGTTATTGAGCTGTAATTATGTAGTGTTCTGGAATTGTTTGCCAGTCAAGAATTATCCATTATGAAGAGTTTGATATCAATAATGTAGGAATGGGCTGCTCGTTTAGCAGTAAATGAATTAAAGGTGCCCTTGCGATATTGGTTTTAGGTGTTTTACAGTAGCTTTAAACTGTCACTTCTGGTCAAAATGCCAGTCCATAATCCACAATAAGTCTTCCTCCAATGAAAAAATCCACCTACATATTTGTTTACAACATATTTTGGGCTGTTTTGGCTTGTAAACAATGCTTGATCTGTGCATATTTCTCTCCTGATTCAAACAAGATGACCTTGTTAAAGCTTTATTATGGATAGAGACAGCTTCTCAAGATGTTAATTTATGCACTGGACTGATGTGGATTACTTTTGGGTTGTTGTTATTTTTTTTAATCAGCTGTTTTGACTTTCATTCTGACGGCACCCATTCACTGCAGAGGATCCATTGGTGAGCTAACAATGTAATGCTTATTTTTTCCAAAATCTGTTCTGATAAAGAAACAAACTCATCTACATTTAATTTGAATTTTGAATTTTGAATTTTTCTGGATTCTTCATCTTATGTGAGTATATGTTATTATAACCTACATTTTAAAAGGCTAATAAAAGCCTGGGACATCTTGGACTGTTTGGATTTGATTGTCCTTATTTTGGAGAAATTAAGCAATTGTGTAGTACAGAGTGGATACTATATTGACCTTGACAACTGTAACCGATAAAAGAAGAAATTACGAGTTTGGTAAGCAAAATCTGAATAACCACATTACATAATGTGCAATATAACAGCAAATCTGAATGGAAGTTCTTGTTTTATCTTGTTTTATGTCAGAATCAGATGTTTCAAAAGAACAGTAGTGATTCTGGTTTACTGATTCAGCAGAAAAGCAACAAGTTTTTCAGAATAGCTCAAGAAAGTTAGTCTTCAACATGTCTCCATGATTTATTAATTTGAAGTGAGTAATATTTGGAAACGAAAATAACTTTGTGGCTGTCAATAGAGAAAGATACTTTCTGGCATCAGTATGGTGTATTTATGGCATCCATAAATGGACTAACTGGACCATGCTAGCTTTTTTTGTTTTTGATTTCAGAGAGGGTGCATGGACATATTTTTAAGTCTTAATTTTATTTAATGTCAGTTGTGCTGCCAAATATTATTTTGGAACCTGTGATTTTTTTTTTTTTTTTTTTTTTTTTTTTTTTTCAAGATTCGTTGATGGTTATCAAGTTAAAAAGAACAGCATTTATTCAAAACATAAATCTTTTCCAACAATGTAAGTCTATGCTATCACTTTTTATTAATCTAACACATACTTGGTGAATAGAAGTGTTAATTTCTTTCAAAAAAGAAAGAAAAAAACATTTACTGACCCCAAACTTTTGAACAGCAGTGTATATTGTTAGAAAACCTTTATATTTTAAATAAATGCTTTTTAGCCTTTTAATGATCAAATAATTCTAAAAAAGTATCACAGGTTGCCAAAAAATATTAAGCAGCACAACTGTTTTCAACACTGATAATAAATCAGGATGTTAGAATGATTTCTGAAGGATCGTGTGACATAGAAGACTGGAGTAATGATGCTGAAAATTTAGCTTTGCATCACAGGAATAAATTACATTTTAAAATATATTCACAAATAAAGCTGTTCTTTTAAATTGAAATAATATTACACAATATTACATTTTTTTCTATATTTTCTGTCTTAATGAGCATAAGAAATGTCTTTAAAAAACATTAAAAATCGTACTAATCCCAAACTTTTGAGCAGCAGTGTACTTAAAATAGTATAGTGTATGTGTAAACATCTAGTTTGCCATCTGTAGGTGCTCAACTGATCATTCCTTTTCTTTGAGGGAAGATTCATCACAGTCATCAGAGTCTATCTACCTGCTGGAGAGACAGTCTGAAGAAAAAGTGTTTTAAATGGCAACTATAATTGTACTGTAACAGAGGGTGGTGAATCTTCGTGGCTTTGCCACTCTATAATTTTGGTCACAATAGCTGTCTCAAAACTGACTGAGCTGTCTACCTAGATAGCTTTTTTTGGGCTATCATGGGTGTGCTCCTGATGCGAAGAATGTCTGAAATTGTAGGTAGTCAGATTTTACTGCCTTCTAAACAAAGCTGTCATGTCTTTTCCCTGGGTGAGATCAGACATGTGCATAGAACAACTTCTTAAGATGTATTAATGATTCAAATCCCAGTACTGTGTATCTATGACTTGGATGAGTATTCTTCAGAGTGAAAAGAGTAATAACTAGTCCCAGTTTTCCTGTAAATTTAATCATAACTGAAAACTGTTGACAGGAAATAGTAACCATGCCATTTTGCAAGACTTTGAGCTCTTTTATTGTGGCTTGTTTTGAGTGTCCACATCTTAAAGGTTTCATCTTAAAAATGCAAATTAGCCCATTTTTTACTCACCCTCAAGCCATCCTAGGTGTATATGATTTCCTTTTTTCAGTCCATTTGGAGTTATATAAAAAAAATGTCCTGGCTCTTTCAAGCTTTATCTTGGCAATAGATGTGTGTTTCTCTTCAACAGGTCAAAACAAGTCCAATAAAGTGCGTCCATCCAAAATAAAAAGTGCCTCAAATGGCTCCGGGGGGTGAATAAAGGCCTCCTGTCGTGAATTGATGCATTTTTGTGAAAAAAAAAAATTAATATTCAAAGCGTAACAATCACTTTAATCTAGCTTGCACTCACTGTTGTACACGGAAGCTGTTCCAGGTGGATAATGTAGGACGTTAGCGTTGTGCATGCACCTGTGAGTTGTGAAAACCAAACGAGCAAATGAAGTAAAGTTTCCTTATTTTAGCAAAGGAAAACTACTCTCCTCTTGGCTTTCTTCTTTACAAGTCCTTGTTTTGTACTTCTAATTCGTGACCATTGTTTTGTTTTTTATCTCTCTACTTGCGTGTCGGCGTTCATCACTTCTGAGCGTTATCCGCCCAGAGCTGCTTCCGTCTACAACAGTGAACTCAAGATAGATTAAAGTGATTATCACAGTTTAAATATGGATATTTTGACCTGTTGAATAGATTATTATTACCTTTATCGCTTATTGCCATGATAAAGCTTGAAAGAGCCAGGACATTTTTTAATATAACTCTGATTGGATTTGTCTAAAAGAAGGAAGTGATATACACCTAGGATGGCTTGAGGATGAGTAAATAATGGGCTAATTTCAATTTTTAGGTGAATTAAACCTTTAAGAACAATGCTGTACCAGGTGTGCTATTGAGCAAGTTTACTTCGTAAGAAAAGCCATATATATGGATCTGATTATGTGATAACAGCAAGCATCAGAATGTATTCGTTTACAAAACATGTTTCCACATTTTAAGGTCGTAACATATTGCGCAGGTAACCATGTAAGTCTTTATTAAACTTAATTTTACTTAAAATAATAATAATAATGTGTGGAAAGGCATTAAAGTTGTTGGTGTTTTACTACCTTCAGTATTAATTTTAGTTAAAACCGCAGTGTATATATATAGGTATGTTTTTGGCTTTTTTTTTCAGAAATGTAGACTGAGGCATGTTTTTTGCCAATGAGTCTGTGTTGGTTGATGCTTGTTTAACCCTCTAGGGTCTGAGAGTGTTTTGGGGCCCTGGAGACAGTTTTGACATTGACATTTGTGCTTTTCAGTATCTTAAAAACATACTAATGGCTAAAGTTTATCTGTGGTTGTTAAAAATTTTATTTTAAGTCACTGAAATAAGGCCATGAAACACATACAGAACATTTGTTCACAAGACTTTTGAGAAACTGTTCAGATCCATAACACAAATATGGGCATGTTCGTGTTCGCAGTTTTTCTTTTGTTATTTTTTTACTGCTGTCACACACAGGTCAATGTTTGTGTGGCTTCTGTGGGTTTTTATGTCAAAATGTATTTATTATCAATAAGGCTGCCCCTTAAAAGTCGACTAACCGTTAGTCGTCGAGAAAAGGCTTGGTCTACTAAAATTTTATTAGTCGCTTAGTCGCAGAAAAATAAAATACACACATAGTGGTGGACAGATTGTTAACAGCTGGTCTCTTGTGGTAATATAGTACATCGGGCAGGACATCCAAACGCTCACCTATTATTCACCGACCTCAAATATGACTTTTCATATGAAATATGTTAGTAGCAACTTGCTGTTGAATCTAATGTTAACCTAGAAAAATGTGAGCTATATGAAAAGTAGCACGCTCACTGCATGACAGATGGATGTGACTGTGCAGTCACTTGCTTTTAAAATACTCCGTCATTTTTGGTCATACAGATAAAAGTAATACATCTTTCGAATCTGTATAGACTCCACATTTATTTGTGTACTCTCAGAATAACAACGAAACGTTGTGCTTTTGCAAAATAATTAAAGCAAACAGGAGCGCTTTCTTCCGTCTCGGTCTCTGTGAACTTGAGCGCAAAATTTCGAAACTCTGTGTATACTTGCCTTACAGACATGAAAAATATCTCTATAGAGAGTGAAATGTCTACTTTTAAATGAGCTGATTCAAATAGAAAACAAACATTCTCAGATTATTTAATCTGTATGAAACATGCATACATGCGCATCCACTACTGCGGAGATGACGAGTCAGTGTCGCCGACTTTATCTCTTAAGACAAAAACAAAGAAACACTAGTTTATCAAAAAATAATAATAAAACCTTAATGTAGTCTCCTTGCTTCTGAAGCCTGACACATTCATAATTATTATATCTGTGATAAGATTTATTTATTTATTTTTTTTTTTGTGTAGGCTTGAGTGCTTATTATATGGTTTATTAATAAATGTGCGACTAATAGTCGACTAATGCTTAAAATGAACAACTACTAGTCGACCAGAACAATATTTAGTCGAGGGCAGCCCATAATTGTTATGCGTTAAACGGCATACAATACAAAGTCAAGCACAACATTTGATTTTAATCAGTACAGAAGTAATCTTTGTGGACCTTGTGATAAATTTCAGTTTTATCAAATGCTTTTTGTTTTTTGTTTGTTGAGCATAAAAGTATGTGATTTTATTTCTAATTAAACTGGTGTTACGTTCCACGTGTGTTTTGTGTATATTTCGTTTTTCTCATTATTTCCCCATTTCTGTGTTATTTCTTACTCATTTCCAGGTCTCTGTTTATTGGCTGACCAGACTGTCAGTCATCGTTATGACGTCATCACGTTCCGCCAATCCGCTGATTTGCCGGCTGCATTTGAGGCCTCGAGCTCAGTGTGTGTTTGTGTGCCTCGCCAGCGTACCTTGTGCTCCGACGCGGTCAGCAGTCAGTCTCGTGTGCTACACCAGTATCTTCAAATGCTTAAAGTATCCTGATTTTCGAAGTAATCCTTTGTGCAGTGTAATTTGATCTATTGATTAGATTTGTTTTGGCTATTGACTTGTATCGAATGTAGAGAGAGGTTGTTTTGCCTGTATGGAGTTTTAGTACCTCATGCTAAGTTTAAAGTTAAGAATGCACCTTCTGTGATTTCTGTGCATTGAGTTTGTTAACCATAACTGCCTTTGTGACAATTCGAACAATTAGTCAACTGCCATAGTTCTGTTTGTTTTGTTCCTGTGAGTTTAGTTTGTACGTTGTTAGTTTAGGTTTGTGTGTGTCATGCCACTTTTGTACTTCTGCTTTTTAGTTTAATTGAGTTTAGTTAGAGCGTCGCATACGCTGAAGATTTCGGTTTTCTTTTCTCATTTTCTTTTAAGTAGTTAAGAGGTTAGACGTAAGGCTGTTTTGTTTTGTTTATTTCTTTAATTTGGGTGACACTCATTTTATTTTGCTATTTGTCACAATGCATTTCTTTATCACTTAATTATTTGTCAATTCATAACGCAACCCAGTAAATACCTTAAACATACTCTGTCTTTGTCATCTGTTGATCTGCCTCACGCTTAACAGCTATTGCCTCACTTAAATGTTACGCAATCATCCCCTTTAAACATCAAACACGTAACATTTATTGGTGGCAGCGGTGGGATTGATTAATTCCTTTGCTGGGATTAATTCCTTTTTGATGGGATGATGTGTGAGACATTGTTGCTGGCGTGAGGACGGATTAAACACGGAGTATTGTTTAAATAGTAAGCTGGAGGCTGTGTAGCACATGTGTAGAGTATAGTTAATATGGCTGATTTTGATTTGGATAGTTTCGTGTGTGCACCAACTGTCGAACAATTAGATACGTGCCGTAAGGATGATTTGTTAAAAGTCGCCGTACATTTTAACATTCCAGTTAGCAGACAGCAGTTGAAGCGAGACATTAAAAGCAGTGTCGTGCAGCATTTAGGGGAACTGGGTGTGTTGTAGTTGGCTGAAAGTTTGCCTGGCGTTGACGCTCGTTCTGGGACTGGTAAGGGGGAAGCAAGTCGAGCTGCTGCGGCGGAGGGTTCCGAAGCCAAGGCTGCTTTACCGCCCTTCGAGCCTTTTTCCCCAGCTGAGTTTGAGTCTGGAGGCGATGCGCGTCTCAAAGCGCGCATTGCTAGACTTCAAAGGGAAGAGCGCGAGAGACAAGAGGAAAGTCGCGCCGAAAGGGAACTTCGACTTGAAATTCGCCGACTTGAAATCGAAGCGGACAAGGAAGTCAGGCTGCGAGAGCTTGAATTGACCGCTAGAGACACACCGATTCCACCTAGTCCACCTGTGCAACCTGTGCATAATGCTGCATTGTCGACTGCCTCAGTGTCCTCCAGGAATACATTTGACGTGAGTAAACACATAACTCTCGTACCGCAATTTCGGGAAGCCGAGGTTGATTCCTATTTTAATGTATTTGAACGAATTGCTACTGCTTTGCAGTGGTCTAGAGATGTTTGGCCTTTACTTCTGCAATGTAGGTTAACTGGAAAGGCTCAAGAAGTATGCGCTGCTCTGTCTTTAGAAGACAGTTTAGATTATGACGTTGTTAAAACGGCAATTTTGCGAGCATATGAACTTGTACCAGAAGTGTATAGACAACGTTTTAGGAGTCATAAGAAAAATTCCGCTCAGACTTACGTAGAATTCGCTAGAGAAAAATTTGTGTTGTTTGACAAGTGGTGCACATCGAATAAAGTGTCAGATTTTCAGACGTTGCGTGAGTTAATTCTCTTGGAGGAATTTAAGAGTTGCATTCCTGAACGCATCGTAGTTTACCTCAATGAACAGAAAGTAACCTCTTTGACTCAAGCGTCTGTTTTTGCTGACGAGTTCACATTGACGCATAAAAGTGTCTTTTCTTCAGTCCGTACTGAGAAAGTTTCACCTGTTCACTTCACTTCAAAAGATCAGTCACGTTCGAAAAGTAACCCTACAAAAGCTAAAGAGGATAGGGAGTGTTTTTATTGTCGCAAACCCGGACATATTATTGCTGAGTGTCTTGCATTGAAACGCAAGCAACAAGGCAATAGTACTAAAAGTGTGGCTTTCGTAAAAACTGTTGATGTCGCTAAAGTTGAGTGCTGTGATAAGTTTGATGCCAGTTATCAACCTTTTCTGATGGAAGGGTTGGTGTCTGTTGATGACAAGCTTACTAACCAGATAAAAGTAACTATGCTTCGTGACACTGGCGCCATGCAGTCATTCATAATGACTGATGCATTGCCTTGTCCTGAACAAACTTTCTGTGGTAGTCACGTACTAGTCCAAGGTATTGAGATGAGCACAGTCAAAGTTCCTTTGCATGAGATTTATTTGAAATCAGACTTGTTCACTGGAGTAGTAAAAGTTGGGGTGCGGGACAGTTTACCTGTGGAAGGCGTAAATTTCATTCTCGGCAATGACATAGCTGGTGGGAAAGTTATGCCATTGTTGGAGGTTTGTGATAAACCTGAGTTGTCTGCATCCGTAGATGAACTGTCAGAGAAGTTCCCAGAAGTTTTCCCTGTCTGTGCCATTACGCGTGCTCAAGCTCGTAAATTTGCTGATGCCGATGATTTACTTTCTACTTTTATGGCTCCTACGTTCGTAAACGATACATTGATGGTTGACGATAGTAAACCTGAAGAAAAATATGTCGTTTTAAATTCAGACGATGCGAAATTGCATGTAACGCGTGACAACCTTATCACTGCCCAAAAAGATGACTTCACTTTGCGTAAATGTTTTTCTTCTGTTGTTTCTCCAGAGGTGGCACAGGAGAGAAAAGCTGTGTTTTTCATGGAGAATGGAGTGTTGATGCGTAGGTGGTGTCCTGATGATTCGAGTGATGCTGAATGGAATGTGACAAGCCAGATAGTCATTCCCGTTTGTTACAGGCAGACTGTACTCTCTCTGGCTCATGACCATGACTTATCTGGGCACCTGGGTATCAAGAAAACATATCACCGAATTTTAAAACACTTTTTTTGGCCTCGTTTAAAGACTGATGTAACGAAGTACTGTAGAACGTGTCAGACCTGTCAGTTTTCAGGTAAGCCGAACCAGACTATTCCGCGGGCTCCATTGGTTCCTATACCAGTTTTGGGAGAACCTTTTGAGCATGTTATTGTAGATTGTGTGGGTCCTTTGCCCAAAACAAAAGCCGGTAATCAATACCTATTGACGATAATATGCACAGCAACGTGTTTTCCCGAAGCGATACCGCTTAGGAAAATCACAGCACCCGTAGTAATTAAAGCACTGGTAAAGTTCTTTTCAACGTTTGGTCTTCCTCGAGTTGTACAAACTGACCAAGGTACAAATTTTATGTCAAACCTCTTCGCTCAAGTGTTAAAGACCTTGAAGATTTCTCATAGGACTTCGAGTCCATATCATCCAGAAAGCCAAGGACTCTTGGAGAGATTCCATCAGACCTTAAAGGCTATGTTTCGTAAATACTGTCTGGATACGGGTAAAGATTGGGATGAGGGTACACCTTTACTCTTGTTTGCTGTTAGGGAAGCAGTACAAGATAGCTTGGGATTTAGTCCTGCGGATCTTGTATTTGGTCACTGTGTACGTGGTCCACTTAAGATGCTTAAAGAGGACATGTTATCTGTACAGACAAGTGTCAAATCGAATGAGCTGGAGTATGTAAGCAAATTTCGCGAAAGATTGCACAAGGCCTGTTCAGTGGCTAAAGAGGCGCTATTAAATGCACAACTCACTATGAAGAGTCACTTTGATCGGAAATCTGTGTTGCGTGATTTTAAAGAAGGTGATCAAGTGCTGGTTTTATTGCCAGTGGTCGGTTCTGTTCTTTCTGCACGTTTTTCGGGACCATATGAAGTACTAAAAAAATTGAGTAGTACAGATTATGTAATTCGCACTCCTGACCGCCGAAAGAAATCTTGTGTATGTCATGTGAACATGCTGAAGGCATATCACATTCGAGAACCGCCGTTGAGGGATATTGAGACGGAAAAGCAACCTGAAGTTGCTAACGTACCTGTTCCTGCATTAGTTTGTGATGTTACTCCTGATTGTGAAGATGATGGCGTGATAATTCGACACACGTACCAACAGTGCGCCAGGTTTAAAAACTTTGAGATTTTAGCTGATTTGGACTTTCCTCTGGCTCATTTATCTGATTTTCAGAGACATGATATTAAAGAGTTGATTAGCACATTTCCCTCACTTTTTCACGATGTTCCTTCTTGTACCACTGTTCTTCAACACGACATTGATGTCGGTAATGCCATTCCAGTGAAACAGCACCCATACAGGGTTAATGCTTTAAAACGTTCTGTGATGAAAACTGAGGTAGAGTATTTGATTGAAAATGGGTTGGCGAAGCCAAGTTGTAGCCCATGGAGTTCTCCATGCCTACTTGTAACTAAGAGTGATGGAACTGCTAGATTCTGTACAGATTACAGAAAGGTAAATGCCCTGACCGTACCTGACTGCTTTCCTTTGCCGCGCATGGAGGATTGCGTGGATACTTTAGGTTCTGCAAAATTCGTCAGTAAACTGGATTTGTTGAAAGGTTACTGGCAAGTGCCTTTAACAGATCGTGCATCGGACATTTCTGCATTTGTAACACCAGATGACTTTATGCAATATTCTGTAATGGCCTTTGGCATGCGCAATGCACCGTCTACATTTCAAAGACTCATTAACATTGTACTTGCAGGAGTTTCTAATTGTAACGTTTATTTAGATGATCTTGTGATCTACTCTACTGATTGGTTAGAACACATTTCAACCCTTCGAGAAGTGTTTGCTCGTCTCGAGAATGCGTCTCTAACATTAAACCTTGCCAAATGCGATTTCGGTCAAGCCACAATCACATATTTAGGCAAAGAAGTGGGTCAAGGTCAAGTGAGGCCTATAGAGGCGAAGGTAAGCGCTATTGCAGAGTTTCCCGTGCCAGCTTCCCGAAAAGAACTCCGTAGATTCCTAGGGATGGGCTGGGTATTATCGAAACTTTTGTAAAAATTTCTCTACTGTTGTCAGTCCGCTGACATCACTCCTCAGCCCTTCACGTGTGTTTCTGTGGTCTGATGAATGTCAGAATGCTTTTGAGAATGCTAAAGCTCTATTATGTAGTGTTCCTGTTTTGGCAGCACCGGTGTATGACAAAGCCTTCAAGCTGGAGATTGATGCAAGTTCTGTTGGTGCTGGAGCAGTGCTTATTCAAGAAGACATCCATGGTATTGATCACCCTGTGTGCTATTTTTCACGTAAGTTCAACAAAAGTCAGTTGAATTACTCGACTATCGAAAAATAAACTTTAGCTTTACTTTTGGCATTGCAGTATTTTGACGTCTATTTGAGTTCAAGCAATCTGCCTATAATAGTGTTCCTGTCTCGTATGCACAACCAAAATCAGAGACTGATGCGCTGGTCTCTGGTTGTTCAAGGTTACCACCTGAAGATCGAACATAAGAAAGGTTCCGAAAATATAATGGCTGATGCTTTGTCTAGAGTTTAAGAAGCTGGTTGAGTAAGAAGTGTTTTAAAAACTATATGTTCTTTTCCTTAATTCATATAGTTTTTTCTTTAGGGGGGGAAGTGTTACGTTCCACGTGTGTTTTGTGTATATTTCGTTTTTCTCATTATTTCCCCATTTCTGTGTTATTTCTTACTCATTTCCAGGTCTCTGTTTATTGGCTGACCAGACTGTCAGTCATCGTTATGACGTCATCACGTTCCGCCAATCCGCTGATTTGCCGGCTGCATTTGAGGCCTCGAGCTCAGTGTGTGTTTGTGCGCCTCGCCAGCGTACCTTGTGCTCCGACGCGGTCAGCAGTCAGTCTCGTGTGCTACACCAGTATCTTCAAATGCTTAAAGTATCCTGATTTTCGAAGTAATCCTTTGTGCAGTGTAATTTGATCTATTGATTAGATTTGTTTTGGCTATTGACTTGTATCGAATGTAGAGAGAGGTTGTTTTGCCTGTATGGAGTTTTAGTACCTCATGCTAAGTTTAAAGTTAAGAATGCACCTTCTGTGATTTCTGTGCATTGAGTTCGTTAACCATAACTGCCTTTGTGACAATTCGAACAATTAGTCAACTGCCATAGTTCTGTTTGTTTTGTTCCTGTGAGTTTAGTTTGTACGTTGTTAGTTTAGGTTTGTGTGTGTCATGCCACTTTTGTACTTCTGCTTTTTAGGTTAATTTAGTTTAGTTAGAGTGTCGCATATGCTGAAGATTTCGGTTTTCTTTTCTCATTTTCTTTTAAGTAGTTAGACGTAAGGCTGTTTTGTTTTGTTTATTTCTTTAATTTGGTGACACTCATTTTCTTTTGCTATTTGTCACAATGCATTACTTTATCACTTAATTATTTGTCAATTCATAACGCAACCCAGTAAATACCTTAAACATACTCTGTCTTTGTCATCTGTTGATCTGCCTCACGCTTAACAGCTATTGCCTCACTTAAATGTTACACAATCATCCCCTTTAAACATCAAACACGTAACACTGGAAAGCAATTATCTATAAGATGTCTATCAATGCAAGCAAGTGTCATTTGGTCAGTACTTGTCTTTTGAATATCTAGGGATTGTGCTGAAAGGTGCTCCACGCATTCTATTTATCATTATCTACAGGCCCCCAAAATACTCTCCAGCCTTTGTTGAGGAGTTCACAGAACTGCTATCAATGATTTGTTCAGAGTTTGACTGTTTTGCTATTGCAGGGGATTTTAATGTTCACATAGAAAATGCAGAAATCAAAACCACAAAAGAAATTATATCGGTTTTGAACACACTTGACCTGATTCAGCATGTGCATGGGCCTACACACAATCGTGGACACACTCTTGATTTACTCATCAGTAAGGGTCTAAAGATCTCATCCACTGTTATCAAGGATGTAGCACTATCTGATCACTTCTGTGTTTTCTTTGATATATTGATCTCTGCTCCTAATGAATGTAGATCTGTCTCTGTCAGAAAGAGATGCATTAACGATAACACTAGTGTGCTATTTATGAAGGTAATATCTTCAATGCCAAGCATTTCTGCAGACTCTGTTGATCTTCTCCTGGAGTCCTTCGACTCAAAAGTTAAGAATGTCATTGATGACATCGCACCTGTGAAAATCAGAAAGACGTCAGGCAGACAGAAATCGTCATGGAGAAAATCAACAGCAGTACAGAATATGAAAAGACAATGCAGAAAAGCTGAGCGGATGTGGCGGAAGACGAAACTTGAAATTCACTATAGCATCTATAAAGAGCCTTCATGCTTTCAATGCTGAACTAGGTAAAGCTAGACAAATGTTCTTCTCAAACCTTATAAACAGCAACTTAAACAACACTCGCGCTCTTTTTGCTACCGTTGAGAGACTAACAAACCCCCCAGATCCCTAGTGAAATGCTCTCCGATAGCAAGTGCGATGAGTTTGCTTCCTTCTTTTCTGAGAAGATCAATAATATCAGAAAGACAATTAGCACACCCTCAAGTTATGCAGAGGTCAGACAGATTCGACCGCAATTTCAAAAAGAAGTCACTATGTCTACATTTGAAGCAATCGATAGCAACATTTTGGAAGAAACAGTACAGCACCTCAAATCGTCAACCTGCTACCTTGACACACTTCCCACATCTTTTTTCAAAAGTGTGCTTAGCTGTTTAGAAGCAGATATCTTAGAAGTGGTGAACACCTCACTTCTTTCTGGGACTTTTCCAAACTCCCTGAAAACTGCAGTTGTTAAGCCCCTTCTGAAAAAGAGAAATCTTGATAACACCATATTGAGCAACTATAGACCAATATCAAATCTTCCTTTTGTAGCGTCTCAGCGCGAATCAGACAATTCAGAAGATTCAATTAGAAGTTAAAACACTTCTACAGACTCAAATTCCACAAGAGGCCCAGCATGACAAGACTCCAGTCGTAAAATTTGTCATTTGACACCCTGGCGCTATACCAGCTTGAAGCAAACCTAACCAACTCAGAACTTGCAACATTAATACAAAAGGACGCTTGTTTATCATCCCAAGGAAGAAGATTGTCAACATTGGGGCAAGTTACCAAGATTATTGGTCAAATGCACATCATGAACATCACATGAGGAAAATCACTAGTAGAGTTTGTGCTTGGTTGCCTCCCCCACCGAGATTCCAGGACACTGAGAATTCTTCCCTTACCTTTTGTTCCTCACAGAGAACGTGCCATCACATTCCCAAAATGGCATAAAACTGCCTTTACATTTAGATATGCACCCAAAATTATGCTAAAGAACTTATGAGCAACTCATCTTTTCTATGCATAACTTCCTATCCTCTTTGTAACCCATACATTTGCCTATTATGTTTTAATCACTTATTGTGTATGTCCTTTTTAATAACTATTGAATAGCTTAATGGTTTATATTTGTGTTTGGTATGCTCGAGCTCGAAATTCCATTCTCTAAATGTTTCTGTAATTCAATTCTTTGTAAAATGTATTTTAGTCTTGTTATCGAAATCATGTCCAAATTTAACTTTGCCAAGAGCGGGAAAGTTGGGACCCAAGGGACTGATAAGATAACATTGTGATTTATGGTTTGGGAGGGGAAACTAACAGCAACCTAGTTAGGACATTGTTTTAATTGGTCAAGACACCATTTGGGATGTGTCCAAAAGCTGAGTTTAAAAACTCAGGACACCCTCAAATCTCTCTCTTTACACTCTTACTCTCTTCACTCTTCGCGTGCTTCGCGCCGCCGCGTTTCAACGCTGCCTGGCCTGCATGCCAGCCGTCTCCTCTAAAGGAAACATGAGGAGATCATTACACTTCTGTCGTTTACTTTAATTCTTTTATTTCTTTCCGTTGAGAGTTTCGTGTTCTAGTTAAGTTTGCCGCAAGTCGTGACCCAAACGTATTTGTCCACCTGAACTTTAACCAGCGCACAACTCCGCATCATCAGCCAATGCCCAAGAATTCACATCGAATGACCATCGAACTTCCAACCAATCAACAACCTCGGGAAACCCCTATCTGGAACGACGCTACGAAAGGAATTCCCTCAACACAAAGGCAACGCAAGTACAGCCTCCAGATTCTAGCTGAACTGGTGCATTTTATATAAAGTTAAATAACCTCATTGAGAGACTCAATACGAGGGTTAATGCAAATGATTGATGGTTGTTCAGGTCTTAGCAATTGCACATATTGCTATAAACTTGGGACTTCATATTCTCATTTCTTTAAACTCATTCCTTCCGCACTTCCTCTTTCTGCAACCTGTGTGAATGCGTGTGTTTATGTGTTAGACTAGTTTGTATGTTTTAGGTTTATCCAATAAATCGTATTTTTATTAGAAAAGATAAATATCTTGTGTTTTGTGCTTACAAGTTAATGTCTTAAACTGTCGATTTTGCTACTGTGCTGATATATAGTGTTAACACTATATTCTGGATAATATCCATTGCAGAGTGATGTTGTACGGCTAGTTCCAGGAATCGCGAGTCGACTCTAAACAGCTGTAAAACAGCGACTCTGTTCAAATTCCTTATTGAATCATTTGATTCCCTTTGAGCTAAATATTTAAATGTAACAAACCCTACACTTTCATAGGCAAGATTATTGAAAAGGTTGTTTTTAATCAGCTGAACCACCACATAAACTCAAATGGATACCTGGACCACTTCCAATCTGGTTTCAGACCACATCATAGCACAGAGACAGCGCTCATAAAGATAATAAATGATATTCGCCTAAATTCTGATTCTGGCAAAATATCAGTACTGGTACTACTAGATCTCAGTGCTGCGTACGACACTGTCGATCACAACATTCTTCTAGATAGACTGGAAAACTGGGTCTGGCTTTCTGGGATGGTTCTCAAATGGTTCAGGTCAAACTTAGAAGGGAGAGGCTATTATGTGAGTATAGGAGAACATAAGTCTAAGTGGACGTCCATGACATGTGGAGTCCCACAAGGCTCAATTCTTGTGCCGCTGTTGTTCAGCCTGTATATGCTCCCACTAAGTCAAATAATGAGAAAGAACCAAATTGCATATGACAGCTATGCAGATAATACCCAGATTTACCTAGCCTTATCGCCAAATGACTACAGCCCCATTGACTCCCTCTGCCAATGCATTGATGAAATTAACAGCTGAATGTGCCAAAACTTTCTTCAGTTAAACAAGGAGAAAACAGAAGTCATTGCATTTGGAAACAAAGATGAAGTTCATAAGGTAAATGCGTACCTTGATGATAGGGGTTAAAAAACAAAATATCAAGTCAAGAATCTTGGTGTGATTCTGGAGTCAGACCTCAGTTTCAGTAGCCATGTCAAAGCAGTAACAAAATCAGCATACTATCATCTCAAAAACATTGCAAGAATTAGATGTTTTGTTTCCTGTCAAGACTTGGAGAAACTTGTTCATGCCTTTATCACAAGCAGGGTGGACTATTGCAATGGTCTCCTCTCTGGCCTTCCCAAGAAGACCATTAGACAGCTGCAGCTCATACAGAACGCTGCTCCCAGGATTCTGACTAGAACCAGAAAATCAGAGCACATCACACCAGTCCTCAGGTCCTTACACTGGCTTCCAGTTATGTTTAGGATAGATTTTAAAGTACTTTTACTTGTTTATAAAGCACTCAATGGCCTAGGACCTACATACATTGCAGATATGCTCACTGAATATAAACCTAACAGACAACTCAGATCACTAGGATCGAGTCAGTTAGTAATATCAAGGGTTCACACAAAACAAGGGGAATCCGCTTTTAGCCATTATGCCGCCCACAGTTGGAATCAGCTTCCAAAAGAGATCAGGGCCCGTATTCACAAAACATTTTATCTTACCACTAAGAGTTCTCCTAAATAGCAGTAAAAGTTTTTAGCTAAGAGTTTTCTCTTAAAACCTATTAACAAAAGCTGCTGAGACAAACTTTCACTAAGCAGTAGAGAGAAGTCTTAAGCTAAGAGTAAGGGTGGGGTTGACCTCGTTACTATGGATGATGTCAGCATGCTCACTAACCATGCATACAGTGATTGGCTGTTAGGGGAGGGATCTCTGTCAGACATTTATTCATAGAAATATTGTTGTAAATGTTGCCATATTCAAATAAAGTTTTAAAAAGTTAGTAAAAATGTTGCCACAGTCAAAAAGAATTTAAAATACAGGGCAAGTGTCACTTAATAAACAAGTGTTCAAATGATTGACAGCCTTTTACCTGTGTGCTTCTTATAATAAACAATTAGCTGATATGCATGTAAACAGACTTTTTAAAGAGCTTTTTATGCTTTTAATGACACAGAATAGCAGAGGACTAACACAAAATCATTGGGTGAAGATAAGGGGGCGGGAGCAGCAAAATATTTCGAAACGGGAATCGAACTCAGGGCGCTTTGAGCAGAGTTACGCTATACGTGACACACTAACCACTAGGCTATCGGCACCGACATAAAAAGCTTGTTTTCTATTCATGATAGAATAATCATGGCTGATAGCGAGATACGCAAACGTAAAACAAAACCAAACTGGATGCAAGAACAGCTGTTACTTCTTGCCCAACGTAGGATATAATCAAATGAAAATAACCTCCAAGACTAAAAAAAAAGTTTTGTAGGAATATGCGTGCATATACATGCAGAGTGTTTCTAAAACGTTTAAGTTCCGAGGCAGATCGCCACCAACCGCAATATTCAGAAGGTAAGGATTTGATCTTGTGATTTAAGCCTTATTTAGGCTGATTTATACTCGACGCGTTCTTCTGCACCGCAAGCCTGTGCTGCCTGTGCGCGCACATCACCAAATTCTGGGCCCCTGTTCCTAAAAGACCTTAAGGATAAAAGTAGCCTATCTCATAACTTAGCGATTTAGGAGAAAATCTTAAAAGTAATGCTTAAAACAATCCTAAATTTAGGACTCCTAATTTTTGCTCTAAGAGTATTTCACAAACCGTTTTAGCACTAAAACTAGCTCCTAAATCTGCAAAATGTTAGGAGTAGTGGAGAGGACTTCGAAGTCACTAAGATCAAGTCCTAAAACCTAAAACATATAATGGCTGCTGCCGGCTGTCTGCCTCGGAACAGAAACATTTTAGAAGCTTTGGATGATAATGAGCTTTTCAGAAGATGTGGTCTTAATCGCGAAGGACTGCTGTAGATTTGCAACAAATAGAAAAAACTCAATAACGCCACAGATCAATGTTTTGACAATCATCGAATCGCAGCTTCTTATGAATGCAATAAATATTTTAATGAGGCTAAGGATTTTAATCTGCAATAGCATAAGATTGCATGAAAACATTATCGGCAACTTGAAAGTAATGTCCGTTTAGCTGTAGCAGTTGTTTGTCACTTAAATTCTGCAATCTCTGCCTTAATTTGCATGACTTTGCAAAGAATGCCAGCGCTTTTCACAGTCATCTTTACTTCTGGACAAAAGTGGGAAAGCTGCATTTATTTGCACACACATATTTTCCCACACATCTCTTTTAGTTTTTGAAGTTATCCCAACTTTGTTTTCATGAACAAATCGGTTAAGAAGTAAGAGTTGTTCTTGCGTCCAGTTTGGTTTTCTTTTACGTTTACATGCCTTATCACCCAGTGGCGGCTGGTCAATAGTGGGCGCTGGGGCGCCGCCCCCCTCAAGTTAGCCAAGGAAGACTACTAACGTGTTAAAAATAAGTTTAATACATATTGCAAAATACATCACAAAACATTTTTCTTGAGAAATGGGGTTACACGCGAACAGTTCACTCGAGAAGCCGTGCACACAGCCATGCGAAATGGGTAATTTTACAAACCCAAGCGAACTTGCGGACACGTATAAATCAGTCTTTACGCTGCACAGATTTAGGAGCTAGTTTTTGGCGCTAAACGCTTTGTGAAACACTCTTAGAGCAAAAACTTATGAGTCCTAAATTTAGGACCGACACGCCCATTATTTTTAAGATTTTCTCCTAAATCGGCAACTTATGAGCTACTTTTAGCTTTAAGATGTTTTGTGAATACGGGCCCAGATGTGCTAATACATTAGCCACATTTAAATGCAGACTCAAAACTCATCTGTTTAGTTGTGCATTTATTGAATGAGCACTGTGCTACGTCCGAACAGATTGCATTATTTTATGTATAATCATTTTACTGTGCTAATTAATTTTAAATACATTTTTTAAATCATCTTAAATGTTCTTAAATTCTCTGTTTTTATTGTTGTGATTTATTATTTTAATTTTTTTATGATTTTTATGCTATTATGATTTTAATCCTTTTATGTACAGCACTTTGAATTGACATTGTGTATGAAATGTGCTATATAAATAAACTTGCCTCGTCTTGCCTTGCCTATACAACTTTTACAAGATTTCAGAAGGCAATAAGGCAAAAACACTGTCTACAGTGGTTTTCAATTATTTTTCATCTCAGAAAATTGCCACACTACCTTAAGAAACAGACTGATATGAGAAAAAAAGAATGTTTTCCTAACCTCGAGGTCTGAGAAATCATCTATCAAAGCACTTTCTCTCCCCTTATAAGACAATAAGGGACTTTAACAAGACCCTAGAGTGCTTAGACAATATAGAAGGATAGAAAAATGTCCAATTTAATGGCCTAAGCTGTTGAGGTCATTCAAAATACACAATAGCTTTAAAGCCAAGAGCTTCACCTAGCCTGTTATGGAATCAGAGTTATGACTGGACCATCAGTCATGTTTTTTATTACTTCTGTGATTTGATAAAGAGATTGGAGCGTGTGCAATGGTTTTTGTAAAGCCTCAGTGATGAATCCCAGAAAAGCATGTGTTGTTTTGACCCATTGGGTTTGGTGTTTAATCCAAAACTAACCATTTCATTTGAAGGTTATTCAGACTAGCAGGTTGGGCATTCTGTGGACCAAAGAGTCCATCACTGTGGCTCCAGAAACCTCCTCAATCTCTAAGGGATTTTTTCTCTCTGGGAGAAACTAAACACTGTGTGACTCCAAGCCAGTGAGATGAGTCAAGTTAGTCGTTCTCAGATATAAATGTGGGAATACCCATCCACATACACATCAACACTCCAGGGAACAAAAGTAAGTTTGATTTTTCCAGGTGAAAATTTGATCTTCCAAAATTTAGCTGACAGAAAAGCTGGTAATTTGTTCCGGTAGTGTCTCACTCTCTTCTCACTGGCCATCAGTTATGCATAGAAAATTTGTGTTTTTCTTCATTAGTGCCAGTTCTGATTTGACTAATTCAGTTTGGTCTCCTGTCGAGTGGTAGGTGAGCCGAATCAGCTGGTAACAGGCTGTTGAGTCACACAACATTAACACAGATGTTCACATACAGGAAATGGCTGTAATATGTAACAAAACGTCGAGTAACACAGTTAAAATTATGATCAACTTATTGTTAGTCAACACATCCAAAATAATTATACTTTAAACCAAAGACAAAGTAGGTTCTTTGCCCACAAATTTTAGGCAAAGTTTCGCTAATGTTGGATCTGTATGTTCTTGTAAACATGTTTTCTTTGTTCTGTAATGATATAATGGGCCAGCGCAAACTGTCTTTTGGTGCTAAAATAGTACCGTCAGGATTTACTAAACTTTCAGGAGTTTTCCTTTCAGACGCAAAATTTATGTGAGGAGAGTGGAGTTGTCAAAAAGAACCAAGTTTGGTACTTTCAGTACTGAAATTGTAAAAACGTTAATTTCCCGCTCACATTTGAGCGCTGTTGAGCCGATTTTTGCGCTGGTCATTATGGAAATTATCTGGCTGCATCTGTGTTTTTTTTTTTTATGTGCGCATCCAGCATAGATCTCAAATTTTATTTGTTCAATTTAAATATGTTTATATTCAAATGTGCTTTGTTTTGATTGGTTATCAGACATGTGTGTTCCTCACACAAAGCTACAGAATAACTTCAAAAGACTTAAATTATATCTGGTCACAAGTTAACGTCGTTTTATGGAAATGAGCAGCATAGACATTCTTCTAAAGTTCTCTTTTTGTTTTCCACTGAAGAAAGAAAGTTTAGAACAACATAATGCTACAATTTTCATTTTGAGTAAACTATTCCATGAAATATCAATAATCCTGTTTGTGTGTGTGTGTGTGTGTGTGTGTGTGTGTGTGTGTGTGTGTGTGTGTCATTGTCCCTGTCTGTATTCAGTCCTTCGTTTTTCACCACTATCAGAACTAATGACGGAACTGATTTATACTTCAGCTGAAAGCAGCTGCCTTTCATGTCAGAGCCTTTCAAAGTCACAGAAAAGAAAAAGGCCACTGTTATAACGTCCAAACTGAAATAAAAGCCATATGTCTCTGTCACTCTCAATGTCGGTTTCAGTGATCATTCATTTATCAAATGAATAACAAAAACAAATAAAACACTGTAAACAAATACAGATCAGAAACTACTCAAGTTTTCTTTTCTCATTTCCGACAAAGTCTTATTCAAGTAGCACATATCTTTGTTTGCTTTATTTGGGTCTTAAATACACACACATTGTAACAAAGCTATTAAAAATGGCTGACACACTTAACGGCTGACACTTGATCATGCAACACAACAAAAAATTACGATCACACTGCATACAGTATACAGATGCCTGTTCGCTTTCTGACACAGTCCACACACTTTAGTGAAAGAATGCTTGATTTGACGAGTTTAGTTTAAACAGCTTATTCGCGTCTTTGTACAGATATCAAAAGGAACCCAGCATAAGGAACAAGTGGATAGTTTATTTTTAATGTCAGAGGACAGTGCAGAGCATTTTGTTGAGTTCACGCGGAAACATTTGTTGAACAATAAAGCGGTAGTAGATCTGACTGCAGCTGCATCACAAATGGTAAGGAAATTATTTCATAATGCTTTGTCTGGAAATGACTGTTTTATTTTGATCATGTCGTCAAAACACTCACATGCAATAGTGAGAGGGCATGACAATCGCATGCGATTTATTGTGCAGCCCTAGTTCAAATGTACAAAAATGCTGGAAAACCAAAGAAATTTGTGAGACCTGAATGATTTTTCTGAAAAACAGCAGGCAGTTCAGGACAAACAAGGGACTCATGAACAATTATCACTAAACAAAAAAAAAAAAAAAAAAAAAAAAAAAACACAGCTGTGAATCATTCAGGTAAGAACACAGTATTAAGAATCAAAGGGATGTAAACTTTTGAACAGGGTCATTTTTATAAATTCAACTATTATTATGTAAACATCTTTTTTTTGTGAAATATCTTATTCAGGTCAGTACTAAATAAACATTTTGTATGATCCCTCTTATTTTGGTCAAATAATTAACATTTTGCAGATTCTAAAAAGGGGAATGTAAACTTTTGACCTCAACTGTATTTTGTTGTAATTTCCAAATATAGCTTTCTCCAAAATATATATATTTTATGGTAAACACGTTGTAGGCTGTCAATCCATAAAACATTCAGCGGTTTCCTCACAAAAGTCTTCTGATCAGCCTGCAAAATCATTTTAGTTGCCACCAACAGATATCCAAGTGGTGCCGCAGGTGTGCTTACACTCTCAGAAATTAATGTGTTCAAATTTTAAAGACATGGATGGCTCTTCTCATACAGTCTGTGACCCTCTTAACTCTTTGTTTTGCTAATGTTGGAGGCTCCTTTTGAGGGACAGGCTCTGATAGTGACAACATGTGAAGCGCTGGCACTTAATTATTTATGATTCACAACCTGCCCAATTGCCTGTTACCCACCACAATTAATTTGCACCCTCATTTAAAACCCTGATAACAATTTACTTTAATGTATAATAACTTACTATGAGATTTACTGTACAATGAATCTTCTTTAAGTTTGGTTGAAATTCAGTTAATATGTTATTGTTTAACAAAACAGTTTGAGATCAAACTATAATTAGCAGACCCACTGCAATAATGCCTTGGACTGCTAAAGACCCCTAGTTTAGGATAATATATAAAAAAAGCAGATATAATGCAAAATATACCAGCATCAGCTTTACTCCAGCTAAACTCCTTGAAAAGGCACAATAGGTGCAGACTCTGTGCTTTGTACTGCAGATTTTCCACCGGCATTAACACTGAATCTTACTGTCATTGCACTGTCATTATTCTCGCACATGCCGCGCCATTTCACATTTAGTGGCATGAGATGCTCGATCTTGTTAAACCATCATTTAAATCCGAAAATCTAGTGGGAACAGATGTGCGCCGAACCTCAGCAAATCTCCTAAAGTCCTGAAAATCTTTATCAACAGCTTAGACGGCAAGGACGGATGTACCATCACGTCCTGACTCATTGACCACAATTACATATGCACAATAATCCTGTTTTTCATCATCCTATGAATATTCCCTATCCTTAATACACTGGATTACATGCAAAGGAGACACACCCTATTAAACACGATGAATAAAAAGATAATCAGCTCTCTAAAGTGCAGTCTGTTGTTTGCGAGCAGTCATAACTGTGTGTAGCTGTGAACTGAAAATGACATAACAAGAACCTTGGAAAGGCTTTTAAGAATAAACTAGCCACTCTATTCTATTCCATTTAAAAACAACAGTGATTTCAACCAGTTCTGTCTGGTTGTTTTGTTTCATGACACAAACACATGGCCTTTTTCCTTGGCTTGAAATGTTATCAAATTCTCAGCCATTTTAAATGAGGCTTTTAATCTCATACTCATGTCTCCTAAGCAAGAGCTTTGAGATTTAGCAGGGTTTCTGTTCCACATGTTGAAAGCAAGTGCGGCCGCCGCTCGAGCCTGGAAAGTGTGGCATCATCTCTGGTTTTTATATAAAATAATGAGCTCCGTGCTCGTGGTTATACGGGCACCGCTGTGCTGCAGAAATTCCCCGTGAGAAGTTTTGCATTAGCGGTTCATGCATGGCAATCATTAGGAAGATTTGTAGGCTGCCGGGTTACTCCACACATACGCCATCATGTGGCACACTAAACATATACAAACCGCTTAACCCACATGTGTGAACTGCAGGAATACATTAATAACTTTTTATGAAATTAATATTGTAATGAAAATATAATATCACTCCTTCCAATTTTCCAGAGTGGGAAGAATTTTAAATTAAATCATTAAAGAAAAAAGATTTCCATTATGGTCAAATGGGAATGTTCATGTTATTTTGAACTTAGAGTTCCAAGTCAAACCAAGTAAAGATTATTTTTATGTAAGTATGACTGACAAGTTTAAGTTTTTTTCTGTCAAACGGAACATGTCCAGCTGATTTGTGTGTTAAAGGTGACATATCATGAAAATCTGACTTTTTTAGCGTTTAAGTGCTATGGTCGGGTCCCTTGTGCATCTACCAACCCAGAAAACGTGAAAAAGAAAAACCCAGATACTTTGCTTTGGTAAGCCTTTCTCGGCAAGCTTAAAGGGGTTATGTGATGTTGCTAAAAAGAGCATTATTTTGTGTATTTGTTGTAATGCAATGTGTTTATGCAGTTAAAAAAAACATTATTTTCCACATATTGTACATTATTGTTGCTGCTCTCTGCCCCACCTTTCTGAAATGCTTTGATTTTTTTTACAAAACTCATCGTTGATGAAAACCGAGGTGTTCTCTGATTGGCCAGCTATCCGGTGCATTGTGATTGGCTGAATACCTCAAGCATGTGACGAAAATGTTATGCCCCTTACCATGCTGTTTCTCGGTGTGAAAAGACAGAAACAATAAAACCTATTATAAATAAGGCATTTGTTGCATCCAGTGGGGATCTAATTACTGATTATAATGACTGATACTGTCTTTTTACACATTGCGTATTTTGTTTTCGCAAGCGACAGGGGTGTTCCAGCTCTAACACCATGGCGAAAGTTTGAGCAAAGTATGCTAACTGTTCTGTCGTTGATTGCACAGAAGACTATTTAAAGTCCCAGCCTCAGAGGAGACAATAGAGCAGTGGATTTATTGATTTATTTACTGTATATTACACTGCTACCACACATATCTAATATAAATAGGGTAGAGTGGGGCACAAACTAACGCAGGGTTAATTGTAACACACGTGGTTTAAATATTTCCACACATGCTAGCATAACCAAATTTATGGTATTTACTAGTTGCCATAGCAACACTATGCAGAGAAAAAAGAGTGTCAAAATTTAAAAGCCTTTTGAAGATATCGCTGAATATTTATTTTTCCATAGTAAAAGTACATTTCTGGCTGAAGTAAACTTTTCATTTCAGTTTTTAGTATTCATTTAAAATTAGAAAAATCTGCTATTATTTTAAACTTCAATCTGTTATTTATCAGTTTAGATAGTTTATCAATGCTTCGCAAACCAGCAGAAGACACTAACCTGTATTATATTCCAGTCGCACAGATGGGGAACGTTGTAACACTGTGTTACAATATGCCCCGCTGTATTAAACTATGCTATAATATGACATTAGTGATGCAATTTACACTACTTACTTCTAAGGATTTTGATAAGAAACCACAAGAAACAGGTGAATAAAAGCTGACAATCAATGTTTAATGTTCAGAAGTTATTATTTCAAGAAATGTAAAGCATTTTGGCTGGTTTATGTGTATCGTGTTCTATGAGAGCTGTGTGTGGAGGGAGGGGAGTGTTTTTCTGAATGCCTAAATGTGTTTCATCTATTTGTCCACATTGTTTTGAACTACTGTACAGCTGTGTGTTGCGATCAGGGCCGTTCAAAGCATTGTTGCAATGTGTTCATTTTCAAACTCCAAAATTAGAATTATTTTAATTTATTTTTTAAAACGTCATTACTTTATTTGAAAAAGTTAACACATGTATTGTATTGACAAAATATTTTAGTTTGTTGTGTATATTTTTTTCATTTGATCAAATAACATTTTAAGCTGTCATATGGTCGTGTTACAACGTGCCCCTCAGATGTTACAATGTACCCCACCTAGGGGGCATGTTGTCACGTTTCACTTCCTTTCTTATGAGGTAAATAACGAAAAACTTATACACTGTAAATATGAAACAAAGCGATATATTTGTACTAGACAAGTGTGAAAAAAATGTGGATAAAAATTGTACTCTGAACCCCACGTGGATTTACATAAACCGCAAAATTCAAAAAGTGTTAGGTTGTGCCCCGCTCTCCCCTATGCGATTTCTTTCCCAGCTGGCTATACCTCCACAGACATAACCGACTAACTCGTGTTTTTTAACATAAATTTGTGTGTATTTGACAGTTTAAGTGCAATAAGACATGAAAGAGAACTTAGTTTAGTACTCGCATACCTTGTGACAGCGATTTTCTGTGTGCTTCATTGGATGTGTGTGTTTAGAAAACCCTATATCAGAAGTTTAAACATATTTAAACGCATTATTTCATAGAGATAGACATGATAATCAAAAGCAAACAAATGATTTTTGGCAGAATATTTGAGGTGCAATCTGTAAAGGCACAGCCCTATTCTGGAAATCTAAAATATGCGGTTTTAGATCATAGGTCTCTTTTAAAGTGTGTAAAAAAATCTTTGACAAAGAATAGTTCACCCAAAAATGAGATCCTCTGCAGTGAATGGGTGCCGTCAAAATGAGAGTCCAAACATCTGATAAAAACATCACAATAATCCACAAGTAATCCTCAACACTCAATTCCATCAATTAACAGTTTGTGAAAATCATCAGTGTCTATTAAGATATTTTAACTTTGAAATCATCGCTTTCAAGTCCACTTCCTCCAGTAAAAAAGTCCATTCTCTGTTGTTCTCCTACATCAAAATTCACTAAAACATTTGTTTTATAGCTGTTTTATACTGTTTTCACTTGTAAACGGTACTTGATCTGTGTTGATCTTTCTCTACTGATTCGGACAAGGTAGCTTTGTCCTTGGAGAAAATTATATTATGGATAGAGAACTCGTATTTTAGCAGGAAAACAATCTAGATGGATTTGTTTCTTACAAACATGCATCTTTTTAACATTACTTGTGGATTATTGTGATGTTTTTAGCTGTTTGGACTAAATAACATGGATGTTTTAATTAGTGTAATTTTAGTGTATATATATATATATATATATATATATATATATGTATTTATGTATTTTAAATTAATGATCTATTCAGCCTTATTTTAGTTTAGTTTTAGTAATTTTAGTCTTCAACTTTTATTTTGGTTACTTGTCAAGGCAACATTTCTACATTTATTGTTTTTATTTTATTCTGTTTTATTTACACATAACACTTTTTTTTAATAAAATTGCTTTTAATACATTTATGAACTTTACTGTACATTTTTCTCCTACATCAAAATCCACTAAAACATTTGTTTTATAGCTGTTTTATACTGTTTTCACTTGTAAATGGTGCTTTATCTGTGCATATTTCTCTCCTGATTTAGACAAGACAGCTTTGTCACTGGAGAAAACAATATTATGGATAGAGAACTCGTATTTTAGCAGGAAACGATCTTGATGACATTGCAGTGACAGCAACAGAACGCAAATTCTTCAGAAATAAAATAGTGATCCAGGAAAAGGCTGCGACAGATTTTGACAACAACACATGCGGTGCAAAAGTGTTCAGGAAAGGCTGTAATTTTTCATGTTTCTTGGTATTATAACAGTCTCTGGATGAAAATAAAACATCGGCTCTGACTTCACAAATGTCTGCAAAAATCTACGTTTCTGTATGCATGTTTTCATAAGGGGTCTGTCTGTCTTCATGTGCTCAAAGCTCTGTAATGTTTTCCTAACTGTTCCAAGCATCAATCAAAGAGATTTTTAATATTCCTCTGGCATTAATATCTGAGATATGTATTGCAATTCTGCTTGTGTGACACATTATGTTTACTGTTTCAAAATTGCAGTTCTGGGTGTTTTTCTTTTTCTTTTTTCTTTTTTTTTTTTTTTCCTTTTGGGTTCAGAGCTTCAGAGTTATTTTGGTTATACATATGTCAAATGTGTGAGCCAAATGAAAGGCCGAATGTCTGATATCTGGCCTTTTGAACTCATTTTGTTGATAGAAGTTTGTTGACAGCAGCGGTCGGACTCATGCGGCATTTACTCATGCATACTAATAAATACGCATCTCTCATACGGTTAAGCTTATTTCCTTAGGCTGATTTTGAAATGTCCTAACTTTCTATTTATAAATGCCAGGCCTTTTAACTATTTCCATTTGAATTTTCGCTGATCTTAAGATACTCGAGTCAGAAGCGTATGAATCAGCAGAACATCTGAAGAGGGACAAACACTCATTAAATCATAAATAATCATGTTTAGCTATGATCTCATTACAACGACAAATAAAACTCCATCACAATTCAGAAACTAACATCATTTTACACTGATTAATTCAAAGTGCGCTCAGGAATTTATGCTGAATTATAGGAAATACACAGACTGCCTTGCCTTAGGAGAAATTCTTTTCCAGCTACTTCAATAATCTGGTAAGACAGCTGTGAAATAGCACTAGAAATTATGCATCGCTTATGCAAATAGAATGCATATGCAAATGGCCTCACTGATTGGAGGGTGCCAGCGAACAATAATCTCACGCTATTTCACCCAAACCACCTGCAAACCCTCAAAAACACAACAATGACTGTGTCTGACATTCACAAGAATGTCTCTGTCCGTCCCTATATTCAAAGAGTTTCAGAGGTAGTTAATTACTTAAGACAACATTGCACAATGTTATATGTTAAAGGGATATTCCAGGTTCATGTTAAACTCATGTTAAGATTAATCGAGTAATGTTTTTTACTGCAATTTATTACTTGAAACATTTAAGATATCTAGGTTACTTTGAGGCACTTGCAATGTAAAGCCACAAAAACAATACATGTGTTAATATGATTTCACATTGTTGTGTGGACAAAAATGGTTAGTAACATTTTCTGAGGTAAATTTCGCAGATAAATATCCAATTTTACAATCCTAAAACAACCAAATTACCAAACGGTAAGGCCAGCTTTACAGTTTAAATAACACACATTTATTAAGTTTATTTTAAGATTATTATATACTCATACAATGCCGCTCAAAAGTTTGGGATCAGCAATATTTTTAATGGTTTTAAAAGACATTTCTTATGCTTATCAAGGCTGCATTTATTTGATCAAAAATACAGAAAAAGAATTGTGAAATATGACTTCAATTTAAAATAACTGTTTTCTATTTTAAAATGTAATTTATTCCCGTGATACAAAGCTACATTTTCTGCATCATTACTCCAGTCTTCAGTGTCACATGATCCTTCAGAAATCATTCTAATATGCTGATTTATTATCAATGTTGGAAACAGTTGTGCTGCTTAATATTTTTTTGAAACCTATGTTTTTTTTTTTTTCAAGATTAAAAATTACAGCATTTATTTTAAACAATATTCACTACTGTTCAAAAGTTTGGAGTCAGTAAATTTGTATTCTTTTTTTTTTTTTTAAGAAATTAATACTTTTAACACATCCTTGGTGAATAAATTAATAAAAAGTGATTTCATGGAATTACATTGTTAGAAAAGATTCATATTTTGAATAAATGCTGTTCTTTTTAACTTGTTATTCATCAAAGAATCCTGAAAAACAAGCACAGGTTCCAAAAAATATTTGGCAGCACAACTGTTTCCAACATTGATAATTCTAATAATAATTCAGCATATTAAAATTATTTCTCAAGGATCACGTGACACTTAAGACTGGAGCAACAGCTGATGAAAATGCAGCTGTGCATCACATGAGTAAATAATATTTGAAAGAATATTAAAATAAAAAAATATTTCAGTTTTAAAGTTGAAAATTCAATTTAAGTTTTAATTTTATTTTTTATTTTTAATTAACACATTTTATTTTAGTAACAATAACAAAACTGGTTTTAATAGAAGAATTAATGAAAGTAATTGTAATACATTTATAAACTTTACTGTACATTTCCTTTTTTTCAACTTTCCAAAAACTGAACTCATGATAAGGGTGACCATACACCCTGTTTTTTTTTTTTTTTTTTTTTTTTTTTTTTTTTTTTTTCCTGTCACAGGATTTCTAAATTGCCTAAAATGTCATTGTTTGCATTTGTTTTCAGACTTGCTGAAGGTAATGACTGAAAAATTGTTTGACCAATAGCATGTAGGCATTTTATATAATCAACCAATTGTGGCACATGAGAGGCGGGATCTACAGAGAACATTCAATAGAAAGTCAATTAAAAAAAAAAAAAAAAAATCCAAGAGCTGGACATTTTAGGCAATTTAGAAGTCCTGGGAAAAAAAGAAGAGTATGGTCATTCTAATTTATATCCATTGTAAGTGCCTCACCATAACCTTGATTTATTTAACATTTTTTGTGAATGGATAAGTCAAAATAATGTTTGTGGTAATCAACATTATGCTGTATTGAACCTGGAATATTCCATTAATAATCTTCAATGCAGAAGGATTTTTGTAGATGCGTTCACAGCTGCTGCTCTTTTTGGGGCTTGGCATGAAAGTATTTTTTGTCATCTAATTTTCTCCCCCATTCTTTTTTCTGGCAAGGTCAGTTATTGGTTATTGGCTCTGGATCCTCATAAATCCTTTATACTGTACTCGATGAAAAGCAGTCTGGGTTAGAGAGTGTTCTGGCACGGCCAGACATCGGCCTGCTAGCTGCTGGATAAGAGAACGGGATCCAGCTGTGCTTGGCAGAGCACAACGCTTTGAGTGATGGATTTGGGCCGGACTTTCCTGGTCCTGGTTTTGCAGCTCTGCCCCTTGTAAATGCCTTGGTGTAATTAACTGCAAATCACACAGTTTGTGTAGCCATACCCAGCATCAAAGGTCAGGCAGGGAGAATTGCAAATGACCAGTCTGGGGAATAAGAGCGAAAGAGGGTCAATATTACGAGAGAGGGAGGCAATCATTGACAAATGGGAAAAACCAAGGACAAAAACAGACAGAACTGTGACATTACGCCCCCCTCCGAATAGGCGCGTCCTCGCGCCGTAGAAGAGGAAAAACAAGAAAAAACGAGAGGGGCGGAAAACCAGAAACATAGAGTCCATGAGGGGGGGGGGCTTCGGCGGAGGACGCCACCGAGGGAGGGGGACCAAAACAGGGTGGAGCCGCAGGGTCGGAGGGCCGAGGCGGAGTCCTGGACTCGGAGGCTGGAGGCGGAGCAGAGGGATCCTCCAGCCGAGACGCCGATGGAAGCTGGCAGCCCCGCAGCGAGCCCACTGCACAGGTGTTGGGCTTAGGGTGGGCTGAGGGGCTGTCAGGGGACAGCGGCGGCCAGGCAGACATGGATGTAGATGACAGAGGGTGGGTGGGAATTCCAGGCAGACAGATGGTTCGGTGAAAAAGTCAATAAGATCCTCAGAGTTATTTGCTGAAACTTCTGAAAAGAAGTCTATGAGATCCCCAGAATGATGCTCAAGCTCACCCCCAGTGGTGGTGCAGTGGGCAGGGCTCTCTATCGCCCTCTCTTGCTCCACGTGGCAATCCACCGTCACGGATGTTGTAGTCGGCTCTCGCACCTGGTCAGATGGTTCAGGCTCTGGCACTCTCGGCTCTGGCTCTCCATCTGTGGTGGGCTCGGGCTGCAACTCCGCTTGTCGGGGTGATGTTTGGCTGGGTTCTGGGTCAGGAGTGGGGCTGACGTCCTCTTCAACAAAGTCGATAGTCCATGATGATTGACAGGACGCCAGCACCCACTCAATGTAATCCGGCAGGCTCTCTTGAGGACCCTCCCCGGATAGCAGCGCCTTGGTGGTAGAATTCAGTCCGATGAAGTAGTTGCATAGGCTGCTATCCGGGAAGCTGGAATGGTTTGCCAGGAGGAGATAGTCACGGGTGTGGTTCTCAAGAGAGCGTTCCCCCTGCCTCAGGAGGATCAGGAGAACAGTAGGGTCCATAATAAACTGAAAAAACAAACACTGAGAAAAAACGGAAAAGAAACGCAGGGAAAAGTGTCAGATATAAACTGTTTTGGTCGGTCCTTATGTTAAGGGTGCGTGCAGGACAAAACGAGACGATAGACGATATTTACAAAATACCATATATTTAATATAAATCTCCAAGAGGAACAAGGCAGGGACAAGGCAGGAACTTTCACACACATCTATTAATGAAAAGGACCGACAAAGAACTGAACTCAAACACAGACTCTTAAAGACAAACTAATTATCAAACACAGGTGACACAGATGACTAATAATTACAAGGACAGGTGCAGGGAATCACAATGATGGGCTAAACCAAATCACACAGATAAACGGGGGGGGAGACAAATGGGAAAAACCAAGGACAAAAACAGACAGAACTGTGACAATATTTTCATTGAAACATAAAAGAACTTTGAGGAGTCCAAGCGTCTGAGAACAAACCGGTTTGACTTGGAAAATCTACACTTAAAATAAAAAAGTAGTCACATTTCCATGGTTAAATAAACATTACTTACACTATCAGAAAAAAAAAATGAACAATGTTATCAATATTCTATAAGCCAAGTATGTTTAGCCAAGTAGTGTTTTTAAACAGTTTACATTTATTCCAAAATAATAACTTAAGGCAGTAATAATTTAAACAATTTTAAATGTGATCTTATGTTCAACTATTCTTTTCAATAGTTAACTTTTAACTATTTTTGAATTTTTCAGATCATCAGTCATCAAAGCTTAGTAAATATTGGTCAGATACACCAAGATTTACTTTGAATTTCTCCAAGCTGATTACTCACTAAAAACTCCCACAGATCATGTTTTCAGGCCATTTAAGTATTGTTTGACATAACAAAGTGGTTATATCAAAGTGTGAGTTCTTAACCTCCTTTTCTTAAATTAGTCTTCCCATTAACGGCATTATATTGTTCATTCAGACTGATTTGCGATTGCAGAACACACACAAACACGAGATGGGATTTATCACCAGTGTTGGGGATAATGCTTTAAAAGTAACATGAGTTATGTAACCAGATTACTTTTTTTAAGTATGCTGTATAGACAAATTTACTTTGAGTCTTATGAATTTCACTTTTGATGTGAAAGGGCTTTTACATTTGTCAAGGAAGATCATTTTTAATATAAAAAAGAAACAAGCAAGCCCTGCCCAGATTTAAAAAGTAACTCAAAAGTAACGTAACGCATTACTTTTCATAAAAAGTAACTAAGTACCGTAATTAGTTACTTTTTCAGGGAGTAACGCAATATTGTAATGCATTACTTTCCCCAACACTGTTTATAACATGTAAAAACAAGTTGTTTATACACTTTTTAATGCTATATTTCGTAATATCCGCATTGTTTTGTTTTTGTACTATATATATTTTTTTTTTCCTTGTCCAAAATTTTGAGGAGACATTGCATCCCTTGCCTCAGTGAAGGTACCTTTTCTGGGTCCTGAACGTTGTAGTTGCATTGCTGTCTATGCAGGGTCAGAAAGCTCTTGGATTTCATGAAAAATATCTTAATTTGTGTTCTGAAGATGAACGAAGGTCTTACAGGTTTGGAATGACATGAGGGTGAGTAATTAATGACAGAAGAATAGTCAAAACATGCAGGTTTGGAAAAGCATATAGTTAGTAATTGTTGATAGAATCTCACAAGGAAACAGAGCGGAATCATAAATATCTTATACATATTTTTTTAATCTCAAATATTCAGTTTATTTCCAGATATAAATTAGATCTTGAACCCAAGATTTTCAGTGTAGTTTCATTCCTTTGGATCCCAATGCACAGGCACTCAAATCAGAACAATAGGAAAGAGAAAGAAAACAGACAGAGCGCTCAGCTGTGGTACATAGCAGCACATTAGTAATGTAACTCTCTCTCGATCCCTGCTGCTCCCCTAAAACCCGAGTAGCCACAAACCTTATGGAGCAGAAAACTAAATTTGTATTTGTGTCCCACCCTGGACTGCCTGTTGCCTCATGAGCCATTTATCTAGGACAGATGCCATGGCAGGGTCAGCTCCCTGTAAAAGCAATGAAAAGTTCAGCATTTGAATCTGAGAAGGTGTGATGGAAATAGACTGATTATTTCACCAACCCTGCATGAGCCACAAAACGGAGAAGTTTTTTCAGTCAGTCGATGAGTTAAAAATGCGTGAAGGGAGGAGACAAGATTCTCACACCTGGTTTGTGAAGAAATGAGTTTGTTGTTTATTTGTGATCGTATACGACTAGATATTGTGCCACACATGACTGTTGTTTAAGTCTGGGACTAGCGACTTGTTCCAGGAATCAATTTTGTGTTCACAAAGATTCCTGGCCAGGTTGCCAGAATGTAATAGCTTTCGTGGAACTTGTGTAAACCCCATACTGTATGCCCTTGACTTCCTGTCACATGGCTCAGGTGGTTGGCTCTGAAAGTTCTGCGCTCCAATAAACAATGTTCCAGTAACAGCCGTGCAACTTCCATCAAGATGAATGAGAAAGCTAACAAATAGCTTTCTCCAGCTATAATAGACCTGCTTGCTCTCCAAGCTTGTTGCCAGATGGTTGGGGCTTGGCAAAGGTGAAAGGGAGCCATCGTTCTGTTGGGTGAGAAGGGAGAACAGTGCAGGCAGTGTCTGGGAAGCAGAAAGCACCTGTAGCCTCTTTTAATTTGGCCATAGAAACCAGCTCCACATTTTACCGCCTATCCAGAATGATAAAAAGCACACAAGAACCTCAGTCAATGGGACATTAGCTAATTTTGTTTACGTGATTTTGAAAGGGAAAGAAAATGGAAAACACATCTTAAGTGCAAAACGATGAGTTCAGCCAAAGTGACTGCGAAATAATGTAAACAGTTTGGTTCCTTTTAGGTTTAACTTGAAACTTAGCTCCCAGGCTCCCAAAACTGTTGTGTAATTTAGTTGTGGACAGTGAAATAAAAAAAGAATGTCTGTCTTTCTTCAGTTGAAATTAAGGTTTTTGAGGAAAACATTCCAGAATTTTTCTCCATAAAGTGAACTTCAGTGGGAATCAACGGGTAGAAGGACTAAATTGCAGTTTTAATGCAGCTGCAAAGGGCTCTACATGATCCCAGCCGAGAAATAAGGGACTTATTTAGCGAAACGATGCTCACCTTGAGCATTACTTAATCACATTGGTGGTTAGTGGTTCTTTGTCTGTGTACTTAAGTTCAAAAAGTTAGGGTAGGGTAAAAACACAGACAGAGGCCGCTCCCACGATAATTGATTGACGTGAGCAACTTACCTTAGTCCAGTACTCACCGAGCTGAAACAGTCCGACTCCAATCGCCATTGGGAAGAGAAGAATGTCTCCGATTGAGTGATTGAGGTGTTCTGTTGTTGGATGTAATAATGAACATAGCAGTCGTCATTTACTTTAGACATCTGAGCCACAGAAGACGCAGAGGCTTAATGTTCACTTTCGCCTTTGAAAGAAAAGTGCAGATCCCCGATCAACATATATGCGTCTACTGTATGTTCGTGCAAATCATTCGTGATGCAGCTTCACCCACAGCATAAGTGAGTATAACATTTTTTATGCATCTTTGCAAATCGGCTTTCTTAATAATGTGCTAGTTATCAAGTTTTGCAAGCACAGCAGAGAGGGGCGGGGCTAGCAGAGCTCATTAACATTTAAAGGAACATGCAACAGAATTTTACACTACCATTGAGAAATTTTATATACTCTGTAATATACTTTTCTATACTTCACTTCTTTGTGGAAAATGGGCATCCGATGACCCCTTTAAGGCTGTCAATTTAACATTAATTTTATGGGCGAAAACCTACCAGGTCTCATGACAAAAACATACCTGGGAGCACTTTTTTGCGAGACGCGAAATATGTACCAATAAGTACATATCACTGCAGTTTCCAAAAAAAAAAACACTTGAGGTAATAAAACTCTAATACCTTTTATTCCGTTTCACACAAAGTATGATTTACAGAGTTTGATAAAGCGCAATTTTCACACAATTACTTGAAGAATATTATATTATGACTTAAAAACAATTTTAATATGCTGGGAGATTTGAAAACTGATGCTTTTGAATGTTAACACTATTGGGTAGGTTTAGGGTTGGATTTGGTGTAGGGCACATTTCCAGCACGATAGAGCATTAACTTTTAGCAACAGCCCCCGGATATTTGAACTCTGAACTGCTGCAATACGTACCTGAAGCAACGTAATAAAAACACAGCAATACGTACCTATATCAACGTAATAAATGCATGCCAGGATTCATGTATTGAACTTGTGTTTTAGCACCACTCAGTGGACAATTCTTTTTAAAAACTGCCGCGAAACGTGCAGTAAGGTACACTGACCTTCAAAAGTTTGGACACACCCCTGGACGATATCAGCATAAACCATACTTGGCCTCACTTCACCTCCTTCCTTTCTAAACCCTTATATCCATCACATAATAATGGCAATATATACATGTCAAAGTCAGATATGCCCCTTCGCCAGCTGTGATGCCTGGTTATTTATTTAAACTTGGCCCAGGTCTTTGGGCAATCCTTCAGGAAGCTTGGAGTAATATATCAAGTCAATGTTTGAATAAACTGACAGCTCGGATGCCCAGATTATGCAGAGCTGTAATAGTTGCTAATGGTGGATATTTTGATGAATTGAAAAAAATAAGTTTTTTTTCTATGTATAAACTGTTTATGTAATAAAACATGTTTTTGTAGTTTGTGTTGTCCCTTAGTGCAAAATTATCACAAATTAAAAAGGATCCATGCCAATATTGTCCAAAACCCCACTTTTCTAGGGCGTTTCCGAACTTTTGGAGGGCAGTGTACATAAAAAAAGTAAGACTGGGTTGGGGAAAACATGTTGAAATTATTAATGCAACTTTTTGCGTCTTCAAAATACAGAAAAAAACTCAAAACTCATTAATCTTCTGGCATTATTCATGCAATTGTAATTGCACTGTAAATGCATTCATTCTACCTCTGAGCTGCAATCAACGGTCAGTAAATATATCTCAATGCCAATACTTTTTGTAATGTCTATTTGATTCTATTCATTTAATGTGTGATTAAATTGTGATTATTAGATTTATTAATTACCACATTGTAAATTAGATTGAACAATTTAATTAAGGATTAGTTCATTTATTTTAAGTGAGCATTAGATTTTGTAAAATTAAAATTTGTAAAATGGCCATGAACAATTAAATAGTCAGTTGCAACCAATATATATCAAGTTGCTTTTTATAGTAAAAATCTTGCTTATGTAATACAAGTAAAAGCTTAGATTTTAGATTTTAGGAAAAGAGTCTCTTGACTGCTTTTGAAAGAAACATGAGCCTCCACAGAGCCTAATTTAGAGTCAGAAAAACAAATAGATGATTTGCAAAATTAATTAGCAGATGCACTTTAGCTGAACTTGCACCTCTAAAAAGAAAATATCTTGCAGAAAAACCTCAAAGCCACTTTGTGTGGCTGGGAACTTTGAATAAGTGCTGCATGAGTGAAAAAAAAACAACAAAGTTCACACTTCTCCTGACCTGTGCTGCCTCAAAGATTTTTGAAGGTGTTCCATTAGCATTCTGCGAAGCACTGAGTAGTTATTGAACAAATGTGCACTTGTTGAGCATTACTTTTCCTCCTTAATCTGGCTCTACATTGGTCTCCATAGAGATCTTCATCCCGAAAGGTTACAAAACAGCATCCTGATGCACTGTGTAAATAATATCAATACTGTAGGACACTCAAAGCCCCAGTGTCTCACAGCAAAACAGCTAGTGGTGGTTTTTCAGGTGAGTGTGGAGACAGTGATTTTGTCTACCATTCATTGCAAACAGTCTCTCTGGTCCAACAAAACAAACCTCATTCTCTGAGTGAGTATTGATAAGAACCCTTTCAGCAAGCACAACAGACCCTGGCAAATGGGATGTTTATTGCCAGTAGGGAAAAGGGGGAACCAAGAAATGCACAATGAAATCAAAGAAGCTAGAATCTTTCCCATCTTGGTAAACGAAACTGCAAATGTCTCTTCTGCGTCCTGAGTGATTTACGCATAAAATGAAGATAACGGAGAAAATTAAAATTCAAGATACAATCAGACAGAAAAATATGGAAAATGTTTTATCTATACCCAGTTTGAGAAAAGCATAATTCCCCAAATAGGTTTGAGAAATGGAAATAATAGTGTGCTTACAGTAAGTAGACTTTATCTGTTTGTTTTAGGCATAATGCCTGAATGTGGTCTCAGCATTATGTGAGATTTTTGAAACCTATTCACTGTCTCCAATAAAAGATATACAATATACATAATGATTTTTCATAGTTATGATAGAAAATGAATTAGGGATAAAAAGTAATCACACAAAATACACATTTTCCTCTATTTTATTAGCGTTTTCTATACAAAAACAAACTTTGGTTGATCGCTTTGCATGTCAGACGGTTTCTTCCCGTCTAAGTTGGTGTTTTTTGCCCAGAATAAGCATGACTATGCTTCACAGTGATCCCATAGAAGAACCATTTCTAGTTCCACAAAAAAAAAAACATTCAGTCAAAGGTTCTTTAAAGAACCATCTTTTTCTGAAGTCTGAAGAACCTTCCTTCACCACAAAGAACCTTTCGTGAAACAGTAAGGTTCTTCAGATGTTAAAGGTTCGTTATGGAACCATTTAGACATAAAAGGTTCTTCTATGGCCTCTTTTTTAAGAGTGTACATGAAGGTATACATGTATTGAGTCAAGAAATGACTATCTGCACAAAGCATCTAATACTGTCTCACCTATAAAATCTGTATCTATTCATCATGTTTAAATCTTTGTAATCGTCATCACTAGTTTAGGGTAAGAGCAGAAAATTAGGGTTTAAGGTTTGGTGCTTAATACTTCAGTGACATTAATAAGTCTATAATACATTAGCTCATCCATGAACGTGATTTCTACCCAAGTCCCAATGGATTCCATGGCTGTGGGGATGAAGACTCCCATGATTCCACACTCTATCACGGCGTCATCAAACCATGTTTGTTATGAATATGCAACAATTAGTGGCAAAATCTTACATATTGTGCCTTTAACAAATGAGTTTTTATTCATTGTATAATTTCTGTTAAAATCAATAGTATATTTTTTAAAAGTGCATGATCATGAAGTGAAAGTTTATTGACATTTGTAACCATTAACTACACTCAAAAAAAAACTGGGTTTAAAAATAACTCAGTGCTAGGTTAAATATGGACAAACCCAGCAACTAGGTCTCTATGCCGCAGTGGTTAAACCTTCTTGGATAGAAGGTTGCATCTTTCAACCTTATTTCAACCTTCTTAATCTTTGAGGTTTCTGGTCTCCAAATGAAGGCGTGGGTTCAAATTGTTGTGGCAGTCATGGCCTAATGGTTAGAGAGTCTGACTTTTAACCCAAAGATCGTGGGTTCAGGTTTCGGTACTGGCAGGGATTGTAGGTGGGGGGAGTGAATGACCAACACTCTCTTCCACCCTCAATACCATGACTGAGGTGAGACCCTTGTGTGTGTTCATTACTCACTGCTGTGACTGTGTGTACTTGGAATGGTTAAACACAGAGCTAAAATTTTAAGTATGGGTCACCATACTTGGCCACACATCATGTCCTCAACTATTGTTGAAAAATGACTATGTCTGGCTTAAAATAAACCCAAAATAGTTTGTGAATTAAAAATCAGACACATAATTACTAGAGGCATCAGAAATAACTGATAGGTGAACATTTATTAATAAGCAATTTGAAAAGATGTTTAATATTTTTGTATTTATTTTTTAATTCTATAAATGTTAATTTATTGAACATATTAATAAATGTAAATTTCCAACCTATTTTGGGTACATTTTAAGCAAGAAATATAGTAATTTTTAAGCAATATTTGAATTAAAAAAAAAACTATTCAGAATGTTGGGTTAAACATTTAACCCGGTTATTTCACCCAGTGCTGGGTTGTTTTTAACATTTATAAATATTAATGTAGCAATATAGCCAAAAATGCACTGTCTGGGTCAACATTATCAATTTTTCTTTCAGGCCAAAAATCATTAGGATATGTGACCCTGGATCACAAAACCAGTCAAAAAGGGCCAACGCCAAATAAATAAACTTTCCATTGATGTATGGTTTGTTAGGATAGGACAATAGTTGGCCAAGATACAATTATTTGAAAATTTGGACGTTGTGAAATATTTATGGTAGGAAATTGACAAATATCTTCATGGAACATGATCTTTACTTAAAATCCTAGTGTTTTTTTTTGGTTTAAAACAAAAATGTATAATTTTGACCCATACTATGTATTTTTACATTTTTCTACAAATATACCCGTGTTACTTAAAACTGATTTTGTGGTCCAGGGTCACATATTAAGTAAAGATCACATTCCATGATCACATTCCATGAAGATTTTGTAAATTTCCTATTGTTAATATATCAAAACTTAATTTTTCATTAGTAATATGCATTGCATTCAAAAAGGATCCTAATAAGCCATACATCAACCATACATAAGAACTAATGAACTGTTAAGCATATAGTATGTGTCAATGATTAATTAATGAAAGATTTTGTAAAGTGTTACCCATCCATCTTTATGATTTCTCACCTTACTAACACCAATAATGAATAAATTATCCACATATACGGTACGACTTCTCCACTCACCTGTGCACAAAGAGTTCTTGCTGCTTTGACCAGAAACTACTAACACAACACTGTCGGTGCCTGAGAGAGGCTTTCATAAATCATAAATTGTCTGTTTCTGTGGTTTCAGGGTTATTTTTTAAAAATTAAATAGCTTCACATTTCACAAAGCTGTCCTAACATTACAGACATTACAGGAATAAAATAACATCTATACAGTATGTGTGTTGCTCAATGTTTACATATTAGGAAATCTGTCTCAAATGTATTCCACTTTTGCATTATTGTTTTTCCTGTTTTGTTTGCTGTTCATCTTCATCATAAAAAATAATCTATTCTACAACAGCTTTGTGTGAAAACATATTGAATTTCAGTAGCTATCTCCTATCGCCTTTGTAGTTCGTAGCCATTTGAACATTCAGATGTTGCTGCCTCAAAAAGTATTACGACAGGCTTGAAGTGGGATGCCTTGAAATATTTATGGAATATTAAAATGATACTATATAGTGATGCATGTGAAATATAAATATAGTAAAACATTGCTTCTTAAGCAATGCAACTCATGTCATTCAGATGTATGATAATATCTGAAGTACAGAAAAGTCCCATTTCCTTATAAGACTGCTTTGAGTTACCAGATCAGACTAAGCCTTTTTTATACATCAACATGAAATGCGCTTTCATAGCTGTTAATATTATGGTAATGTAATCGATGGCAGGTCCAGGTTGGTCTGTGTTTGTGTATGCGATACTTGGCTTTACTGCAACAGGTGATTAGAAGTGTGATGTGGAATATATTAGCATTAATAAAAACACATAGGCTGTCTGTGTTGACGTTTGCGTGCACCATTTCATTCATAAAAATCTCTTCTGTGAAACTTTGATCTCGCTGTGACTGCTGTAGTGATTATTTAGCCATGAGAGTGCATGTATTAAACACAAGGTCTGACAGTAATCTTTTATCCTGTCCACATTCGAGACACGCCATACTGAAGCAATACAGCCTTTTTCAGCGAATTCCAGTCTTCCTCAAATCATTCCACCCAGAGGTGTATTCAGTTTTTTATTGGGGTTGTAAATTAGAAGTACATTGCGGTCAGTTCTTTTAGTGTCTAGGAATGTACTTTGAAATTGTAGCTTGCTAAGTTATAAGCTAACCACAATTTATGTTATACTACAGTCAAGCCACCCTTAAAAAAAGTTACTACTACTTTTACTACTAACCAAAACTACACTAAGTCTATTGATCAGTGTCTGTTTAAATTCTATGTTTTTTAATGACCAATTGCATTAAGACCAATGCAGAATTCAGACCGGCCTTTTATGTATTGATGCACATTTTAACTGGTGGAAGTAAGCAATGTAAGCATAAAAAAAAAACTTTGTCAAAACTTTTTCAACATAAAAATGGGGGTTGGGGTTCATTAAGGAATTTAAATAATCGGATTGTGTATCACAAATCAGTTGATTTAGATCAGAATTTGGAGCGCATATCTTGAATAATTTGATTTAGATCAGGACTTCAAATCATGTATCTTGAATCAATTGATTTAGATCGGAACTTCAAATCCATATTGCAAATCATTTGAAGTAGGTTGGGACTGCGGAGCAGCTTCACAAATCAATTGATTTAGATCGTAACTTTGATTCAGATCGGGACTTCAGAGAGTGATCCCTGCTCTGAGTCCTGATCTGAAATGATGGTTGGCGGATCATTATTCAGATCGGAACTTCAGAGTGGACCTGTGCATCTGTTGCTTTAGATCGGAACATAGGAGCGCGGATCATAAATCATTTGATTCAGATTGGCCCTTCAAATCGCATATTGTGAATCATTTGATGTAGGTCGGGACTTCGGAGAAGCTTCACAAATCAATTGATTTAGATCGGAACTTTGATTCAGATCGGGACTTCAGAGAGTGATCTGCGCTCCGAGTCCTGATCTGAAATGATGGTTTGCAAATCATTATTCAGATCGGAACTTCAGAGTGGGCTTGTGCATCTGTTGCTTTAGATTGGAACCTAGGAGCGCAGATTGCGAATCATTTGATTCAGATTGGCCCTTCAGATCGCATATTGCAAATCAATTGATTTAGATCAGAACTTCCCCTATCGTGAATTTTTTTGTTTTAGATCAGGACTTTTGGAGCACGTATCCCCAAAAAAATTGATTTAGATCAGAACATCAGACCGGGTTCTTGAATCATTGCACAAACTGAATGATTCACAATTTGTGCTCCGAGTCCTGTTCTGAAATGATGGTTCGTGAATCATTATTCAGATCGGAACTTCAGAGTGGGCCTGTGCATCTGTTGCTTTAGATTGGAACCTAGGAGTGCGGATCGTGAATGATTTGATTTAGATTGGCCCTTCAAATCGCATATTGTGAATCATTTCATGTAGGTCGGGACTTCGGAGCAGCTTCACAAATCAATTGATTTAGATCGGAACTTTGATTCAGATCGGGACTTCAGAGAGTGATCTGCACTTCGAGTCCTGATCTGAAATGAAAATGATGGTTTGCGAATCATTAGATTCAGATGGGACTTCGGTGCAGGTTTACAAAACATTCACTTAGATCGAAACTTTGTGAAACTTTGTGTATCGCGAAAAACTTTATCACGTATCACAAATCATTTGATTTGAATTGGGACTCTGGAGCATGTATCATGAATCATTTGATTCAGAACGGGACTTCGGAGCGCTTATTGCAAAATATTTGATTTAAATCGGAACTTCAGAGTGGGTTTTTGAAATGAAATGATGGTTCGTGAATCGCTATTCAGATCAGGAGTGGATTTTCGTATCTTTTGCTTTAGGATTTTGGTGCGGGTTCACGAATCATTGGCTTCGATCGGAACTTTGCAGATGGCGAATCAAATTATTTAGATCGAACTTCATAGCAGGTTCTTGAATCGTTCTGCGAATTGAAATATTTGCGATCCGCGCTCTGAGTCCTGATCTGAAATTATGGGTTGCAAATCATTAGATTCAGATCAGGACTTTGGTGTGGGTTTGTGAATTATTGACTTAGATCGGAGCTTCGCGTATCGCGATTTATTTGATTTAGATCGGAACTTCAGAGTGGGTTTTTGAATCGTTCCGTGAATTCGGGATCCACATTCTGTTCTGATCTGAAATGATGATTCTTAAATCATTATTCAGATCAGGACTTCTGAGCGGATTTGCGTATCTTGTGCTTTAGATCGGAACCTAGGAGCGCAGATTGCAAATCATTTGATTTAGATCGAGCCTTCAAATCGTCTATTCTGAATCAATTGATTTAAATTGGATCTTCAAGTTGGGTATCACAAATAATTTGATTTAGATCGGAACTTCACCTATCATGAATCAACTGATTCAAATTGGGACTTTGGAGCACGTATCGTGAATCATTTGATTTAGAACTTCAGAGTGGGTTCTTGAATTATTCCATGAATTGAATGATTTGCGAGTTCTGATCTGAAATTAGGGTTTGCAAATAATTTGTTTCAGATCAGGTTTTGCAAATCTTTTTTTTTTTTTCTGTCATTAAACCATAAGTGAGATCTCTGATTGAAGTCCTTGAAAATCAAAAAAGTAGTGCTTGAAAAGTCCTTGAAAGTCTTGAAGTTTAATTTACAGTGTCTGTACGAACCTTGTTAAATGTTAAAATAGGGGTCTATCAGAAAAAAAAGGTTGGGAATCTCTGCTATCCTGCATTATCTTTCCTGGAACTGTCTGTTAATATGTTAAACAATATTCAGTAAATTGAACAGTTCACTAGGATCAGATTTAGTTTTTTTAACATGAAACAATAGGATACTGTTTTTGAAGTAGAGTTTTATATCATTCTTTTGGAACCACATCCACACCTGCTGGGTCTGGACGGCTCTCTGGAGCGTCCTTTCACCAGATGGAACATCGTTTTTGTTGCTCTTTCAGCTCTTGGACCCATCGGCAACAGACTGCAGTCAGGTTCTGATCTCAGAGATAAACTATATATCAAAGCAATGAGCATTCCTCCCCGTAAATCCTGAGTTATTCACCATAGTCAGGTATTGCGCAGGGCTTTGTGACTGCAATAGTCATATTTCCTCCTGACAGCTTTAGGAAACCATTTCCCATACACATCATCTGTTGAGGCAGAGAAGCAATGTGACGTCACTGCTGACTCAGTCCTGGAAAGGTCAGCATTATTTGATTTTGATGTTCCAAAATCCTGATGTTTCATCAGATTATCCAGTCCACAGTTGACTCCTTATTGTTTTCATTGCATAAAAATGTATGTGTCATGAATAAAGCCAAGACAATTGATTTGCTACTTCTCTAGGATGAAAGGCACCCCTTTGGAAATTTTTCCTTTTTAAAGGAGACCTGGTGTGCCCCTTTTTACAATATCTACTATAAGGTATCCCCAGAATGTGCCTGTGAAGTTGCAGCTCAAAAGACCCCATAGATCATTTATTGTATCTTTTTAAAAAAGCTTATTATGAATGGAAGCAGTGTTTTCTGAGGGCACACATCCGAAGCACATGCACAGAAAGCGGCTGTCACACGGCATGTGACTACTAAACTTTTCTCTTTCAGTTTCTCTTTCAGTTCTCTTTCATGTCTCATTGCACTTAAACTGTCAAATGCACACACATTTATGTTAAAACACACATAAGCTATACAAAAAGTTGGTTATGTCTGTGAAGTGTGAAGACAAACAGCTGGGAAAGAAATCATGTTTATATTAGATCCATGTGGCAGTGTAGTAATATACAGTAAATAAATCAATAAATCCACTATACTCTCTTGTCTCTTCGGAGGCTGGGACTTTAAATAGTGTTTTGTGTTTTTCACATTTTCTGGTTTGGTAGATGCACTGGGGACCCGATTATATGCTTAAACACAGAAAAAGTCAGACTTTTACCTTTAATTGTAGGTATATTATGACTAATACTTTTAATATATAATTGTATCTAAAAATCTTGACATCCGCCCTATATATCTCCACAGTGTGTTAATAAGAAAAGTAGTGATGTTCCATTTGTGAATAAATCATTATAATGACCTAATTAATATTCATGATCCTAGCTGATACAGTTTTTAAAATGTGTCCCTCTGCACTATGAGTCAAAGTATTGGAAAAATTAATCAGAAAACATGTATTCTATGGCTGGTTATAATCAGCTCAATCAGTGAGTGGAAACAACAGTTTGACCTTCTATTTTTTCCATTAATTAAAAATAAATTTTTCAGTCCATTACCTTTCCAAAACAAATAAGCCAATGATTAAATAAACAGACCCGAACAAATTCACAACACTCAAATCGGGGGGAGGAAAGATGACACGAAAGTGCCCTTAAGTCGCTGTTTCCCATAGATACAGTCGATTGAACAGAATTATGCTGACCTCTGATCCAGCACTTCGGTATGGGGTTACGAGCTTGATGTAGCAGAACAAAGTAGTTTGAGGATAAACTGTTTTGATAATGGAAGCGTCTCAGTGTCGCTCCATGAACCCTGAGCAGAGAGCATTGTGCTCCATTTATCATCTCATACTGTGAGCAGCAGCAGTAGGCAAAGTGATCAAAACACCACAGCTGCTCTTAAATCAAACTGGAAAGGTTTCATGCAGTGCCCAAAATATTAAAAACCGATTAGCAGTTTCCTTACATTTTTACTATTGACAAAAATATTAGTTACCACCTAGCCTGGGTGTCCCCATGCTGCCTTCCGCGCAGCGCGATTTTATTCACGCTGGAAGGTAGCATGGAGACCATGGCCCAATTTTTTACCTCAGATAGGGAACCAATCACAGAACGGGGAGGGAGCAGCAAGACGATGACGCCTTCTATGCGTCGCGACTCACCGAAGCAGTTTGTTTATAACTATGGATCCAGCATGGCAGCAAGTTATCATTCGATGCAGCCGTTCACATGTCGCGCCTAAAACGCGTGGAAAACGCTAGGTGCGTCGCTTTCTCCTTTCCAAACCGCTCTGTAGCTTGCGCATGGAAAACGCGAGCGCGTCGCAACCGCGTCGCTTCCATTATGCGCACGCATACCGCGCATCTACATTTGAAATAACGAACTTTAGCGCGCAAAAGACGCGACATGTGAACGGCCCCTTAGAGTAGTTTAGAACGCAAGTTTATTTTGAAAAAAGAGCAACTTTTGCCGTTAAACCATCGCTCTGTATACGTCATCCGGTATGATTGAAAAGATTGGCTATGAGCTACGCACAGGCGCATTTGATAGACATTCGTAGCGCCCAATAAACGGCTCTGGGCATTCGTAAACCACGCCTCAAATACGAGAAAATGAACATGTGGTTCCCAGACCACGAATCATGACAAAGTCATAACGTGGTCTGGCGTTAGCCAGGCTAGTTACCACCAATATTTTATTCACTTTTTGTGTTCTTGTGGAAATGACCTTGCTAAAATCCAAAATCCTTGATATCAGTATAATGAATCTGTCTTTTTTTTTTAAACAAATAAAAGTACAGCTCTCCAACAGCAGGTTACAGGGCTACTTATATCAAACATGAGGGTCACATGATACAAACCAACCAATGAAGACAAGGCACAAGACTATAGATTTCCAAGTAGCTACATAAAAAGAGAAACTAAGTACTTAGTTTTTTTGAGAGTGACGCAATATTGTAATGCATTGCTTTTAAAAGTAACTTTCTGCAACACTGATTGAGCCTTCCAGACTTTATTCTCATAGTATTTCGACTTTATTTTCGTAATATTTTTACTTGATTCTCGTAATATTTCATCTTTTTTCTTGAAATATTTCAATTTTTTACTTGAAATATTTCAACTTTTTTCTTGAAATATTTTGACTTTATTCTCATAGTATTTTGACTTGGTTCCTGTAATATTTGGACTTTATTCTCATAATATTTCGACTTGATTCTCATAATATTTCATCTTTTTTCTTGAAATATTTTGACTTTAGTATTTTGACTTGGTTCCTGTAATATTTGGACTTTATTCTCATATTTCGACTTGATTCTCGTAATATTTCATTTTTTTTTTTTCCTGAAACATGTCAACTTTTTTCTTGAAATATTTTGACTTTATTCTCATAGTATTTTGACTTCGTTCCTGTAATATTTGGACTTTATTCTCATATTTCGACTTGATTCTCGTAATATTTCATCTTTTTTCTTGAAATATTTTGACTTTAGTATTTTGACATAGTATTTTGACTTGGTTTCTGTAATATTTGGACTTTATTCTCATAATATTTCGACTTGATTCTCGTAATATTTCATCTTTTTTCTTGAAATATTTCAACTTTTTTCTTGAAATATTTCAACTTTTTTCTTGAAATATTTTGACTTTATTCTCATAGTATTTTGACTTCGTTGCTGTAATATTTGGACTTTATTCTCATAATATTTCGACTTGATTCTCGTAATATTTCATCTTTTTTCTTTAAATATTTTGACTTTAGTATTTTGACATAGTATTTTGACTTGGTTTCTGTAATATTTGGACTTTATTCTCATAATATTTCGACTTGATTCTCGTAATATTTCATCTTTTTTCTTGAAATATTTCGACTTTTTTCTTGAAATATTTTGACTTTATTCTCATAGTATTTTGACTTGGTTCCTGTAATATTTGGACTTTATTCTCATAATATTTCGACTTGATTCTCGTAATATTTTGTCTTGATTCAACTTTTTTCTTGAAATATTTAGACTTTATTCTCATAGTATTTTGACTTTATTCTCATAATATTTAGACTTTATTCTCAAAATGTTTCAACTTTATTCTCGTAGTATTTCGACTTTATTATTGAAATATTTCGACTTTATTCTTATAGTATTTTGACTTGGTTCTCGTAATATTTTTACTTTAGTTTCATAATATTTCAACTTGGTTCTCGAAGTATTTCAACTTGATTCTTGTAATATTTCAACTTTATTCTCGTAGTATTTAAACTTTATTCTCGTAGTATTTCGACTTTATTATCAAAATATTTCAACTTTATTCTTATAGTATTTTGACTTGGTTCTCGTAATATTTCGACTTTATTCTCAAAAATTTTCAACTTGATTCTCGAAATATTTCGATCTGATTCTCGTAATATTTTGACTTTATTCTTGAAATGTTTCAACTTTATTGTCATAGTATTTTGACTTTATTCTCCAAATATTTAAACTTTATTCTGGTAATATTTTGACTTTATTCTCGTAATATTTTGAGTTTGTTCCTGAAATATTTCAACTTTATTCTCATAGTATTTTGACTTTGTTCTCGTAATATTTCGACTTTATTCTCGCAATATTTCAACTTTATTCTCATAGTATTCTAAGTGTTTAACTGTTGTGGGATCCTGGCAGATGTGTTATATATGAACATATTTGGTTAAAGAAGTGTGAGTCAAAATGTGAAGACAAAAATATTCAAGGACAGATAAGGAGTAATACTAGCAGTGCTTTTCAGGATGGAGAGTGTTTGGGTTTCTATCGAGATATCAGACTAGTCAGACAAGTTTTTGTTACACATGTTAGTTATTGTCAAGCCCAAGGAAAAATAGTAAGATGTTGTAACCGCTAGGTGATGTTAGAAATGTTCACCTTTATGTCAAGCATGTTTGTGTTATGGGAAATAGGCAGGCATACAGAAATTTCAAAAGAATGATGGTATGTTATTCTGAGCATAGCCTCAGACAGAATGACTGCTGGTAGACAGATTTACTCAAAAAAAAAAAAAAAATCTGAAGATCTGGTCATTATCCTAAGTGTATAAAAGTGTCCCCTCCACCACAGAGACAGATAAGATTGCAGCTTCATGCAGTCATTTCCACGCTTGTCATTCCGGTACTAAGTATATCGTGATGGAGAACCACATAGTGTTAAAGTTGAGCCAATAATCACAAACACGCAACCACATGAAAAACGCTCTACTGCCATGTTGAAACAGATCCCTTGCCAACACTAATACAAAGAGTGTGTGTTTAAATTTGAGACGACCCTGTACTTTCAGCGGTCCTGGCTATTTACTGGTTACTCGGAGTAAAGTTCATTCCATCTTTAATCAACTGTAAACCCAGAAAAGTGCTTTTTAAATTTGTTTTTCACAGTGCTTTTTTAGAGAAATCAGGCTAATCTGATGCAGGAAAACGACTGTAACAAGTGAGATTACATCAGACTGTGTCATTTCAGGATTTTTTTTTATTACATATATAAAATTGGAGTCTTAGGGTTGGTTTTATCTCCTTTAGGCTACATTAAACTGGTTCTCACAGAGAAGTGACAGTTGCTGGCAAAAAGCAGACTAAGATGAATAGCCATTATAAAGTAAAACTATACATCCAACTATACATAAAAGTAGACATCCTTTTGTAGACAAAAAAAAAAGTACAAAAACATCAAGCACATCAAGTTACTATTTTTTTTCTGAAAGACAATACATAATGAATAAACCTGCTGTAGAGTTAATTTATAGACATTAATATCACCATTACCATTGCTAATGATAGGTTTGAACAAACCAAAAACTCTTAAATACACTGAAATATATGTTCATTTTAAACTGTATATATAAAAGGTAATTTAGAAACATATATGTGACCCTGGACCACAAAACCTTAAGTATTAAGTAGCACGGGTATATTTGTAGCAATGGCCAAAAATACATTGTATGGGTCAAAATTATCGATTTTTCTTTTATATCAAAAATCATTACGATATTAAGCAAAGATTGTGTTCCATGAATATATTTTGTGCATTTTCTACTGTAAATATATCAAAACTTAATTTTTAATTAGTAATATGCATTGCCAAGAACTTCATTCGAACAACTTATGGCAGTTTTCTCAATATTTAGATTTTTTTTCACCCTCAGATTTCAGATTTTCAAATAGTCATATCTCGGCCAGTTATTAAGCTAACAAACCACACATCAATATAAAGCTTATTTATTCAGCTTTCAGATTATGTATAAATCTCAATTAAAAAATTGTGTGACTGCTTACGTGGTCAGGGGTCACATATTCACATGAAAGCATACTCACACATTTAAAGCTTACTACTCTGTGTTCAGCAGTATTATTTTCTTTTTAGTACAGTACAGTGTATATCCTTGAGCTATAATGTTAGTACAATTACATTTCACAAATGATTCTCCATTGCGATTGGAGATTTCATGGCATGTCTTTTATCTCTTTTGTTAAATGAATTCAAAAATGAATCTCCAGGGCCACACAAACAAACAGGCGTTTATTGATGAACGGTAGTAGGTTTTGCCTTCATTTTGTGAGAAATAAGTGATTTCCTAAAATGGTGTTATGATCTTGAAAGGATTTTGTAGAGGAAAGAGCAGCCCACACAGAGATTCAGCAGTATAAACACAGGAGGCTCACATCATCATGTGCTCTGATTGGCTGGCGGTTCAAGGCTGTCACTGAAGAAACCACACTCAGCAAGACATTTGGTTGATGTGTACTATAGGATTAGAAGCGCATACAGAGTAGCGACATATACAAGAGTACAGATATTGGTTGTGGCGGCGCTGAAAGTTTGTCAAGGCTAAAACCTAAAGTGTGTATCCATCACTTTTGTAAAGTGCTGTTTTTTTCTGTCCTTTCATTTGCTTGTCATGTTTAATGTATTATATTGAACATCTCTCTCTCACACACACACTCAAACTCACATGTCGTGCTACTTTTGGTTCTTCATTAGACAGCCGTTGCAAGAGAACTCACACAGCAGGGATTTCCTGACATTGTCAGAATTTTGTCGAAGGTTAATATTCAACAAAAAGGAAATGAATTAGCTACCAGTGAGCATATCAGACTAGATGGCCCAAGACTGCTAGTTTTAGCCTATGAGGAAAGATATTGCATGGCAAATATGGGGGTCAAAGGGAGGGATTCTGAGATTCAGTGTTAAGTTGCAAGGGGGTAAAAATTACTTCAGAAAGATGGCAGCATCATAATGTTATTTTTACACAGATTGGTAGTTCTATTTATAAAATTGGTTGACTTTAGCAATCTTTGTTGCATTATGTGCCAATGGTGACCATCCAAATATAGGGAAACAGCACTTTTCAAGTTTTTCTCCAAAGTTTGCATCCCTGTAACTTTAAGAAGTATTAAAGATATCTTAATGCCCTTTTAGATATTGGGTCTTAACAAACTTTCCTTTTGGCATCTTTATTTTCAATGCCTTATGAGATTTGGTTCCAGAGATATTGAAATTCCAAAATGGCTCCAGGAGTAAACCGTTAAAATGTGCACATTTTCAGTGGTCAAAAACCAAATGTGGGTCAGCTTGAAGAAAATATGATACTTCTTTCATTTAAAGACGAATTTCTGAAGAATAGATAATCTTGAAACTACAGCTGTATCTTGTTTCCTTCTGTCAAAACAACTGCATTGAACAAACCTGTCTGAGTGCCATATGTATTCTTTTTCCACAGTTTCCGTGCCTATAACTTAGGAAGTATTAAAGATACTGCAATATGATTTTAGAGTCTAGTTGTTAATAAACATTTCTTTTATAATCTTAAGTTATAACAAGTTACAGTTCTAATTTCAACATTATTTCTTCTTCCGACATTGTTCTGCTGTCAGCTGTATACAAAATGACCAACATTTGGTTTTCAACCACCGAAAAAGGGTAATATTCAACGATCTGGACATGTAGTTTCATTGAGAACCCCAATATCTTGGACTAAATGATGTACGGCCTTGAAAATTAAGATTCCAAAAGAAAAGTTTATCAACAACTAGAATATAAAATCATATTGCAATATCTTTTATACTTGGTTATAGGCTTGCGAACTTTGGGAAAAGAATATTATTTTATGGCACTCAGGTATGTTCAATGCAGTTGTCCGACAGAAGGAAACAAGATACTTCTCTAGTTTTAACATTATTTTTCTTCAGACATTCATCTTTAAAAGAAAAGAAGTATCATATTTTTCTCAAACTGACCCACATTTGGTTTTTGACCACTGAAAATGTGTACATTTTAACAATTTACTCCTGGAGCCATATTGAAACCAAATCTCATAAGGCATTGAAAATAAAGATGCCAGTAGGAAAGTTTGTTAAGGCCCAATATCTAAAAAGGGCATTAAGATATCTTTAATACTTCTTGAGTTACAGGCATGCAAACTTTGGAGAAAAACTTTAAAAAAAAGTGTTGTTTCCCCTTTTTTAAATGATCACTATTGGCACATAATGCAACAAAGATTGCTAAAGTCAACAGATTTTACTAATAGAAGAACTAACAATCTCTGTGTAAAAATAACATTATGAAGTAACTTTCTGAAGTAATCTTACCCCATTTTAACTAGAAAATTGACCTCCCTCTACAAAATAGTGGATTACTCAGAAAATATTAATTCATGACATTTAATATTTTGGCTTTCATCACTATATTCTACGGCACATTTATGATTACAATTTAGTTTTAATTGTACAAACTTCTTAAGATAACAAACACATTTTGTTATGTTAGCTTACAATTTTAGTTAATGACAATAACCTTAGTTCAAAAACAGTTTCATGTTGTGGTGAAAATGTACAATATTATCTGATGAGAGAGAGAGAAAAAACAACTCTGCAGGACACAGATAAACTACTTTGCCATGATCTTAATAGGCGTAAGAAAGAAAGATGAGTTAGAGTTTCCCTAGTGAAAAATGCTGTCCTGCATACAGAGAAATGCTAAAATAGAAGCAAACAATCGTATTCCCCACTTACCAAAATTTTGCTTCCCACACTAGCAGATTGGCCCTATGAGAGAGAATATTCAGGTTTATGGAGACTGACGACATTTAAGAGTCAGTTTGATAAATGAGAAGTGCATATGATTAGGTTCAGTGCAGGCTCAAATGAACAGCAGGGGATCCAGAGGAGTGTAAAGTAGCAGGTCGGCCACATAAGGACAGCACTTAACATTACTAAATCTGAACTGAGCACATAATTCCCATCACAACAATGATGGCTTTACTGGTTCTTGCAAACATCCCTATTACCATTGCTCATTTTAGAGAGGTTTGAACAAACCACTTACTCATTCCTAAATATATTGTTTTATGTTGCAACTTAAACATTTTGTTCAGTTATGAGTTATTTAAAGAGGTAAGTTGGTAACCAAACAGTGGTAGCCACTAACTTTCATATTATTATTTCCCATACTGTGGAATTCAAAAGCTACCAGCAATAAGGGGGAGAAAAATAAATAATTAACATTTTGGGTGAACTATCCCTTTAAGCTTTAAGAACACGAAGTCAGCAAAATGCTAATAATTTTCTTGTTCTAAAAGTCAAAGGAAATGCAAATTGTTCAAATGTTATAGGTGATTTAGAAAGACGTTTTCACATAATACAATGAAAGCAGTTTCACCCATTTGAAGCTTGCTGCTGTGTTTTGCAACCTAATGCTCAAATTATCTTTGCGAACTAAATGAAAGAGACATTGAATTTAAATGAGCAAATGACTGAATCAATGGCCTTTACCTGACCTGAGCTTTGTTCAAATATTTCCTGGCATGACTAAGAAAGTTAAAAAGATAAAGAAAAAAGCAAACACAATAGCTAGGAAAAATCTTTGACCTTTTTTAATTACATCCTCCCACACCATTTCCCCATTTACTGTCTTTTAAGAAAAAGAAAAAGTCGATGTGGATTTGTGTTTACAGTTGACTGTTTTACTTATAATTAAATAAATACATTTGTACAGAAACTAGATTGTTAAAAGTAAGAGTTACATGGCAGAAAGGAGGAATGTTTGGATATTTAGGATAATTCAGAGCAAGTTCTTCAAAGAATGCAAAGCCATGGCTTTTTTTTTTTTTTTTTTTTTTTTCCTTTGGAATAATAATATTTAATCCTTCATAATAAAACAAGGGATATGGATTAAGAAAGCAAAATATGTTGACTTTAAAACCTTTAAGCCCACGATTTGTTCATTCTCAAGCCATCCTAAATCTAGTTAGATTAAAAAATGTCCTGGATTTTTCAAGCTTTATAATGGCAATAAATGGCTGTTGATTTTTGAAAGTCCAATGAAGTGCGTCCATAATGCATCACTGATCAACCCTGTTTCACTTCTGAATGTTTCAGTGTTTTTTTTTTTGTTTTTTGTTTTTGTTTTTTACAAATCAGGTGAATCAGTGACTCATTCATGAAGAAAAGTAATATGACAAGTACACTCTTAAAACTAAAGGTGCTTCAAAAGGTTCTTCAAGCGGTGCCATAGAAGAACCATTTAATAATTCCACAAAGAACAATTCAGTCAAAGGTTCTTTAAAGAACCATTTCTTGCTTATCTTTTTATAATCTAAAGAGACCTTATTTGCCACAAAGAACCTTTTGTTAAACAGAAAGTTTCTTCAGATGTTAAAGGTTATTTATGGAACCATTTAGACAAAAAAGTTCTTCTATGGCATCGTGAAGCAGCTTTTTTTTAAAGAGTGTAATCTGTGTAGTCTTAGACTTAGACTATAGTAGACTAGTCTTTTATCCCATGTGAATGACTTGAAATGTTTTCCAAATGTAATAACTTCCTTAAGAATAAAACTTATTTTATCACGAGGACAAAACCTTTAAACACATTTTTAATTTCTAACTGTTTTTTGAGGATTTTGCAACAGTTTCCGTGTGTTTGCACAATGGGAGTTTACCTTCCTTGTTTAGTTCGGTTGAATCGCACTAGAGTTCGTTTTCCCTCTTGGTGTGGTTCGTTTGGGCTGGTGTGAATGTAGCAATCGCACTCGAGTGCGCACCAAAAGCGGACCAAAAAAGCGTACCGAGACCTCCTTGAAGAGGTGGTCTCGGTACGCTTTCAAACGAACACTGGAGCGGTTCGTTTGTGGTGAGAACATGAACCGAACTAGAACACACCCAACCGCAAAAGTACTGCGCCTTTTTGGACTAATCCAGCTGCCGTAGTCCGCTGCGCTGTTCATTATGGGATGAGGACAAATATTTGTTGACAGTTAGCGCTTTAGCAACATAGCCCCATGACAGCTCAAGGACAAAGTTGTGAGGAGGTTCGGAGCTTCATAAATTTGGTCTGATGATCATATAGGTCCCAACTTTCGAAAACTCACAAGAACATCACAAAAAATGTGCGCGTCGCGACCGCGTCGCTTCCATTCTGAGCGCGCATACCACGCGTCTACATTTGAAATAACGAGATTGAGCGCGCAAAAGACGCGACATGTGAATGGCCCCTAACAGTTTAGAAATACGTTCAATATACTGATCTGTATAATTCTTTATTATAGATCAGTGGTTCAATAACACGATCTGGCCAACGAGTGATGTGGATGTTGTCACATGACTGCATTTTGGTTCGTTTCAACTGGTTCGGACCAGAGCAATCAGTGTGGTGTGAAAAGGACCCAAAACGGCAGAAAAATGCTACAATGTATCATTTGTTGCCCTTGGTCCGGACCAAATGAACCGAACCACAGATGTGAAAGCACCCTAAAGCCTGACAACCTGTAAAACTGCTTTTCTTCTTTTTCTGTTGTTAAAAGCTCCAGCAAAAATAAAGCTGAACTGAATTTATTCAAAATGCCACATTTGAACCCTGCACAGCAGTCAGCATGTACTAAAAAGTGACACCCATCTGAGCAGCTGCTAACTTTAATAAGATGGATTGTCAAACAGGTTTTTTCGCTCTTGAAACAAAACGTTTATGGAAAGAGGCTTCAAATGCCAGTGTTTCCAATAGCACTTCTGCCAGTTTATGTTTTCAAAGGTTTGGGAGGGAATTAGAAACAAATGGGAGGCTTGTTAAATGGCACCTGAAGTACCATTCATAAGGTGTCTTTCCTGGCTTGGGTTTAAACAGAAAAATTACGCTCCTTAACCAATGGCTTTCAAATCTTTACCAGTGTCATAATCACCTAAAACCAGCGTTATGACAAGGTGTTAGAAAATACATACACAGCCATAGGCACACACTAAAACACACTCGCTAACAAGCACATTTTACATTATACACAGAGAAATTACACAGAAATGCTAACCACAATTATGGAAAAGAAAAATATAGCCAAAGTAAAAGAACAACCCACCTCATTTTAAATAACTATTTTAGGTCTATATTCACTCTACACTCTTAAAAATAAAGGTGCTTCAAAAGGTTCTTCAAGCGATGCCATAGAAGAACCATTTTTGGTTCCTCAAGGAACCATTCAGTCAAAGGTTTTTTTAAAGAACCATTTTTTGCTTACCATTTAATAATCTGAAGAACCTTATTTGCCATAAAGAACCTTTGTGAAACAGAAGGGTTCTTCAGATATTAAAGGTTCTTTATGGAAGCATTTAGACATCTATGGCATCGTGAAGCACCTTTATTTTTAAGAGTGTATTGAAAGATATTTAGATTTCAAAAGATGGATCAAAGGGCACGTCTAATTTTCAATTAACCATTATTATGATGATTCAAGTAGAATACTGACTACCACTGTGATTTGTGAATCAAAAGAAAGCTTTGTTCTTACATTGACATCTTTTAGCTACAAACTGGTTAAAATCACAGTCTTTTGGGATTTAGTGATCATGCAAGGTTGTCTCACAATTACAGTTTTAAGTCATTTGAAATGTGCAGCTTTAGTAGATGAATATAGTGGGATGTCAAATTTATAATACTGCTTTTTTTCTTCATTAATGTGTAAACGACAAAGAAAACAGTTTAAATTCTTAAATTAAAATCTTTTTTTGTTTTTCCAGTGCCAACCCTTCTGCATTTTTTAGCTATTATCATTAATAAATTGAGAATTTCAGTTCACAAGAGCTCTACAGGGTAATTCCCATTTTCATTAAGTCTATAATGGCAATATTGTGTAATTCCCGAACTATAAAGAAAAAAAAAAAAGAGAAAGGAGAAAAAAAAGAAATATTGCATTTTTGTAGTATTTTGCTTTTTGAAGCCCGCCCTCTTAAAGGGTTAGTTCACCAAAAAATGAAAATTAGCCCATTATTTACTCATCCTCAAGCCATCCTGGATGCATATGACTTCCTTCTTTCAGACAAATCAAATTTGAGTTTTAAAAAGTGTTCAACATGTCAAAACAAGTCCAATAAAATGCATTCATCCAAAATAAAAAGTGCCTCACACAGCTCCGTGGGGTGAATAAAGGCGTCCTGTAGTGAATCTATGCATTTTTGTGAGAAAAATATCCATATTTAGAACATAATAATCACTTTAATCTGGCTTGCACTCACTTGCACACAAAAGCCATTCTGGGCAGATGGCACAGGACATCGGTGTTGTGCATGCGCCTGTGAGTCTCGTGAAAACCAACGTTTGTTTACAGGAGCAAAAGAAGCAAAGTTTCCTTCCTTTAGAAAAGAAAAACCAGTCTCCTCTTGGCTTACATCGAAATCCTCTGACATTCTTCTTTACAAATACTCGCGTTATACTTCTAATTTGTGAGCGTTGTTTTGATCTGTTCACTTGCGTGTCCGTGTTCGTCACTTCTAAGCGGCGCATGCACAACGCCGACATCTTACATCATCCACCCAGAGCTGCTTCCGTGTACAACAGTGAGCGCAAGCTATATTAAAGTGATTATTATGTTTTAAATATGGATAGTTTTCTTACGAGAATTAATCGATTCACTACAGGAGGCCTTTATACCCCTCGGAGCCATGTGAGGCACTTATTAATATGGATGGATATGCTTTATTGTACTGATTTTGACCTGTTAAAGAGAAACACTTTATCATGGCAATATAAAAAAAAAAATTGCCATTGCCATGATAAAGCTTTAAAGAGCCAGGGCATGTTTTATATACCTCCAATTGGATTTGTCTGAAAGAAGTAAGTCATATACACCTAAGTAAATAATGGGATAATTTTCATTTTTGGGTGAACTATAACCCAATTCAATGTCAACAAACTTTAACAAGCAAAATTATTGAAAGGTTATGTTTTCTGAATGGCTAAAAAGAACAGGGCCCCGACTACTTTTTGCTGTTTAACAATAAAGTGTGTAAGTATAGACAAAGTAAGTGTTTACATGCCCTTTACAAAAAAATTATGTTGGACGATTTTAAAGTTAGAGGAGAAAATACGTTTTTCCAAAAGTGGTGCAGAACTGATACACTTCATCTATACATAGCAAAGTGCTTCTGAAAACACTTTTGTATGCCAAAAATAAATAAATAAATTAGAAATTGTAGAGAAGTTTAGCATTAGGCACCACTCTCACTTTTTGAAGCTCTTTTGTATGTTTTATTGTGTTTTATTCTCAGAGGGAGTGATTTATTTGTTCATGTCTAAAACCAGTCAAATGAAGGTCATACAGATTGTGCTTCTCAAAGTAGCCACTCCACAACATCTGAGAAGAGAGAGGACAGCTGACACAAGTTTTTACAAGGTGATTTTAGACATCTTCAGTGCTTCATTTTCAGCCTGCTGACATTTAAAAGATGGAACAAGAGCTTAGAGATCAGGAAGATGCAAAGACGGAGATACTTAAATAGGTAATGGAAACCAGGAAGATATCATGAGTCTCTTGAGTCATGATTGAGATAGATTTTGTGCATTAAAAAGGATGTTGTAACACTCCTAGTAAGTGCTTTTAGAGTGGCCTGGCATAGTAAGATGTGATTTGAAAAAGAAAACTGAAGAAAGAAAATCACAGTATAAGTAAAATATTCTTGAAACTGCTGATCACAAATATCAATTCCACCACATTTCCATGTATTGTCAACAGACCATCCTAATTTTACAGTTTACATATTGTTACTTCATTTTCACAGACTGAAAATGGTGTTTGTCCACATGTCTGAGATGCATCAACTCAAGTAGAACATTCTAATTCAGAGCATGTAAATCAAAGTCATTCATTGTCAAACATCCTTTATGCTGGGGACAGAACATGGTGAATGAGAGACTGCAGGTGGTGTCAGCCTCTCACACTTCTCTCATTCTGCTTCTGAGAATGACAAAAGGGAACGGTGCTTCCTGGAAAACTAGTACATGGTGACATATTCCCTCCCACAGGGTGGTATTATAAAAGAGGACAGATTGACATTAGTTGTACTTCAATTATAGGACACTGGACCCTCTACTGTTCTCATTCATTGACATTTAACCTCATCAGTTCACTAAATATTATCCACAAATTAGTCAAAGTAGTGTTTATTACCATTATTATTTTATTTCAGTCCAAAACTACTATATCTCAGGTTAATAGAATGCTCTAATGAGGACTTATTTTTGTAGGCCAACTCGAAAGATAGCATCACCTTGGTTTCCTTGAGAAAACCTAGTAGGACACAACTTGTGTCACAACTAATGGATTTTAAACTCCAAATATAGGGAGGTAAAAAGCTAAATGTAGGCAATAATTGAACTCATCCAGTTCAGCTTTAAAGGGGACATCAGATGAAGAGTCTTCATTTTCTCCCGACATAAGATCCACTGAGGACGCAGTGGATTAGTTTTGTTTTTGATGGTAACATGTCACTGAATACACGAAAAAATGGAAGAGAGGGGTGGAGTGAACAGTAGCTCATAAGTAATGGGCCACTGTGGACTGAGCTGTTTTTGACAAGGTAAAAAGGAATTTGTTTTAAAGGATTAGTTCACTTCCCCCACAATTTACTCACCCCCATGTCAACCAACATGTTGATGTCATTCTTTCTTCAGTCAAAAAATGCATTTCAGAGGAAATGATTCCAGGATTTTTCTTTATATAGTGGACTTTAATGGTGGCCAATGGATTGAAGGTTCAAATTGCAGTTTCAGAGGAGTGAAATCTAGTGAAACTTCGGTAAATTTTCTAAAACAAATATAAAATGATGTACTTTTTAACCACAAATGCTCATCTTGCACTAGCTCTGCAATGTGTGTCTATGACTTTGTGCATTACATAATCATGTTAGAAAGGCCATGTGTGGTAAGTCCTTCATCTATGGATTCAAAAGGTAGGGTAGGATGAAAAACACCATCTCATTTTCTCCTCTAATTTCAAAATCGTCCGACATAGTTGTTTTACGTTTTTTGGGTAAAAAGCGTTCGACTTTCTTTACACGTTTGCCTTGTAAACACTGGGTCGGTTCCAGTGTTGGGGAAAGTTACCTTTAAAAGTAATGCATTGTGTAACAATATTGTGTTACACTCTAAAAATGTAACTAATTACATTACTTACTAGTGATGTGTAATTAGTGATGTGTTACATTTGCTTTTGCGTTACGTTTGCATTACTTTTTTAAATCTGGGCAGGGCTTTGTTTTTAATATAAAAATGCCTATTTTTACCAAATGTAAAAGCCCTTTCACACCAAAGAGTGAAATGAATAAGCCTGAGTCTGAAGGAAAAGTAAATTCATGTCTGTACAGTAGAATGCAGGTGTCACAGTTAGAGGAATCACAAGAGATACTGGAGAATGTAATATAAACAAGAACAGTCTTTAATAAAACTCAGGAGTATACAAACGGGTTGACAAACTTTGCATTGAAGACGAGTACAGACGACAACAGGAACTTAAAAACACAGGATAAATAACAAGGGAGGCATGGAAATTCCATATAAGGAAATCCACAACACAAACAAAACCCTGACAGCAGGAGAAGGTTCAACACTCTTCAGCAATAAAAGAAAGAAACAATGAAGCACAAATGTTATTTTATCTAAAGTAATCTTTGCTTATTAGTATTGGTAAACTGGATCATCAAAAGTCAGCAGCAAAGACATTGGTAAATAAAATGGGATTAAATACATTTAATTATTGCAGGTTTGCAAGGACTTGTCAGTCAATAAATGGGAAAACAAAGTAACTGTTACGTATTCAAAAAAGTAACACAGATATTTTATTGTGAATTAAAAAGTAATTACTTTACTAGTTATTTGGAAAAAGTAAGTACGTAACTCGCGCTACTTGTAACTCGTTACCCCTAACACTGGTCGGTACTATATATAAATAAATAAATAAATAAATGTATTTATTTATTTATTTTATTTTATTTTTTTAAATGAGCGATCGTTTTGCTAAACATCACCCTTATTCCTCAGCTGGGATCGAGCCCTTTGAAGCTGCATTGAAACTGCAACTTGGACCTCCAACCCATTTATTCCTTATTGAAGTCCACTACATGAAGAAAAATTCCTGGAATGTATTCATCAAAAACCTTAATTTAATTTCGACTGAAGAAAGAAAGACAAGAACATGAGTAAATTGTCAGGATTTTTTTTATTCTGGAAGTGAACTAATCCTTTAAAGGTCCACTGAAGTGCCTTGAAACACGCAGCGTTATTCTATGTGGTGACGTACTTTTAACTGAAACAAAAACATATCGCCCAGCCCCGCCCACTAATTTTGAATAGCCAATAGCGTTCCATTTATATCTGCTCGGGCCAGAGCCGTTGAGCTCGGTAAAGCCGCATTTGTAAGCTTATGACCGCCACAGACTAATAAATTACCCCACAAAGTCAATATGAAACTTGCTAAAACGAAATAGTGATCATTATCATGCTGAGGCTGTGTAGTTTAATACATGCTGACCGCACATATGAGTGCTTATGATCTGCTCCGCGTCTCTGTGTAGGGGGCGGGACACTACGGACTCTAGAGAGCATTTGATTGGACAGAACGTTTGATGAGAAACTGAAGTGCACGGTGATATCATCCAAATCCTTGATTCATATTGGCGGAAGTGACGAGACTGTAAGTTTTGAATGCCCATATCTTGTAAACGCGAATTTTGCCGTTGTTTTGAAGCAAACTAGATTATGAATAGTCTTAAGGCTAATATATTCATACTAAAAGCCAAAAAACTTTAATTTTGATTTCAGGAGGACTTTAAAGGTCCACTGAAGCGCCTTGAAACACGCAGCGTTATTCTATGTGGTGACGTACTTTTAACTGAAACAAAAACATATCGTCCAGCCCCGCCCACTAATTTTGAATAGCCAATAGCGTTCCATTTATATCTGCTCCGGCCAGAGCTGTTGAGCTCAGTAAAGCCGCATTTGTAAGCTTATGACAGCCACAGACTAATAAATCACCCACAGGTTCAATATGAAACTCTTGCTAAAACGAAAGAGTGATCATAATCATGCTGAGGCTGTGTAGTTTAATACATGCCGATCGCACATATGATCTGCTCCGTGTATTGCGTCTCTGTGTAGGGGGCGGGACACTACGGACTCTAGAGAGCATTTGTTTGGACAGAACGTTTGATGAGAAACTGAAGTGCACGGTGATATCATCCAAATCCTTGCTTCATATTGGCGGAAGTGACGAGACTGTAAGTTTTGAATGCTCATATCTTGTAAACGCAAATTTTGTCATTGTTTTGAAGCACACTAGCTTGTAGATAATCTTAAGGCTAATATATTCATACTAAAAGCCAAAAAATTTTAATTTTGATTTCAGGGGGACTTTAACCAAGAGTTAACATCTTCAGTGTGATGACATTTAATATCCTCAACAACCTCTGTAGTCCCATTTGGGCACTTGTTTGCAGCTTTTTCAAGGTAAGTGGAAATGACAAAGGGAGTATTCAAGTATTTTACGTCATGGAATAAAATGCGAAAATAACTTGCGTTCAACAACCTTATTTTAGGTGTTTAATCAATAAATCCATTGCACTTTAGGGCAATGGAACCAGAAGTGCCTAAATGCTTACATTTCCATGTTTTGGCTTATAAAAATACCTCATCCCTGTAGCACTCTATATGCAGAAACAACTAACATTCCATTTGAAAGCTGATTTCTTCAATACTTTGAGCAACCACATCCACACATTGTCTTAATCAATAGCATGAGTTGGGGGTTAGAATACTGTATCTGTTTGTCCAATCAAGAAGGATGGTAAAAAATTCTTGTTGACACACCCCAAAAAATCTATTTCACAATAATGTAATTTTCATCATAAGCACAGTCTGCTGATGTCCGTGCACACTTTCTTGCAGACTTGCACGTGCATGTGTGAGGGTTTGAGTACTCAAAACAATAGTCTGTTAGGTGCTGCACTCACGGTCAATGGAGTGAACTTTAAAAGGGTTGCTCGCTCAGCTGCGTGCTAGGCAGAGCAGAACATGGAAAATAAGCATGCTTTGGCTTTATGCACTTCAGCTTTAACTAAATCATTTCCAGGTATTTATGTTTTTACAAAATACCTTAATTAAAATTTCACTTACTCTGTCTTCAACAAGTAGTATGAGAATAGCTATAGCATACAGATGTCTGTGCATTGTACATAGGCTTAATTACTTAATGAACCTAATTACCACAGCTAAAATCATTTTTAATGCTTTTAGCAAAAAAGAATAAAGCATAAAGAGTTACTCAGTTCTGAAGCACATCAAGGACTCCTCTGTTTATTGACTTTATGCCATGGGGGCTTGATGTCTTTCTGACCTTGCAATGTATTAATGCTTGCTGATATGAACAGACTCACAACCACATTAACAATTAATCATAATATAAAGCCTGGGGCTTTAAAACTTAAAAAAAAAAAAAAAAAAAACAGGTGCTTACAACAAGGTCAACACCTGGTGAAATGTACATTTCACCAAGTCAGAATCCTAAAAACAATTAACAGTTTAAGTAATTTAGGCCAAATGTCATGATTTGGATGTTGTATTTAGGTCTTGATAAAGAAATAATTATTATTTTCTCACCTTAAAAGCACAATTTGTAAGATTTTTATAATTAAATTATCCAAAAACCACTAGAATAGTGTTATTTTTGTTGAATAGGAATTTAAGTCGTGGAACAGACCGTGTCATTGTGTCACCTGCCAATGATGTCAAACAGCATCGATTTTCCATTAAAAAAATTACAGTAGGTTCAAACACTCACTGATGCTCAAAAAGGAGGGTAAATGTAACTTATTTTGTCTTCTGGGAAACAAGTAACTTCTCTAGCCTCTAAAAGACAGTACTAAATAAATTAAATATATATATATATATATATATATATATATATATATATGAAAAAAAGAAAAAGGTTTTCACCCCCCGGCTCTCAGTGCATTGTCTTTCCTTCTGGAGCATCAGTGAACCTTCTGTAATAGTTGCATATGAGTCCCTTAGTTGTTCTCAGTGTAAAAAGATGGATCTCAAAATCATAAAGCCATTGTTGGAAAGAGTTCAAATACACAAAATGCTGGAAAACCAAATAATTTGTGGGATCTGAAGGATTTTTCGGAAAAACAGCAGACAGTTTAACTGTTCAGGCCAAACAAGGGACTCTCAAACAACTATCACTAAGCAAAAAGACACAGCTGTGGATCATTGAGCTAAGAACACAGTATTAGGAATCAAGGGGATGTAAACTTTTGAGCGGGGTCATTTTTATAAATTTAGCTATTATTTTCTCTTGTGGCCTATATGTAAACATATTTTATATGAAATTATCTTATTCAGGTCAGTACTAAATAAATAATATCATGCATTTTGTATGATCCCTCTTATTTTGGTAAAATAATTAATCTTTTGCAGATTCTGAAAGGGGGGTGTAAACTTTTGACCTCAACTGGAAATAAAACTCATTGTGAAATCTCCAAATTGTCATCTATGTAATAATTGCAGTTTGTTTCATTTGGCATTTTTTGACTTGGATTGAAGTTTTTAAAGGAACCGTATGTAAGAAATTTATGTCAGTTAATCATAAAATGGCCCTGACATGTCCCTTGACAATAAGAAATCATGTTCATTTCAAATACTTATATCACTGACAACAGTGGTCCGGCCAGGATATTGTCATTTAAAAGTGAAAGTTGCAGCCCTCAACTGATGTTATTGTTGTCATTTGGTGTTTTGGTCTGAGGCTCCACCCTCCAGCTATCTACCAATCACGAAGTCAGTAGAGTTTTGTCATCCGGGTTGCCAGCACTGTTACAGCTGCAGCTATACGAACGTGTCAGATAAAACATGTATAACGTTACGAAACCTAAAGACCTCGTTATGAATCCGAAATACGTCGTGACAAAGTCCGAAATAAAACAAGGATTTGTATAGGAGATGCCTTTGAAAGATGGAGACGGCTGAAAACGGAGAAGAATTTGAAGACAGACGCCAACGTTGCTAATTTTCTCCTGGACAGGTAAGATTCATCTATGTTTGGCAACTTTGCTTCCGTACACAGTGGATTTTCCACGGTCGCCCATGCTAAATGCGTTCATAAAAAGCTTTATATCGCAGGGTATGAAAACAATCTATGTTCCGACTGAAATGTGGTATTACAGTACATCTTTACGAAATATTTGGCTAATCGCCATCTGTAAATTTTTGCGATACATAATTACTTCGCAAAACATCTCTTGTGAAGCATAAACATAATTAACAGAAGAAAAACAAATTACTGTGTAGGACTCGTCACTTGCCGTTGGAAGCTCCTTGTAGCAGCCTACTCCTGCAGCTTAGCTGGCAACCTCGAGTCAGGGGGGGAGCGGGAGGGGATACACCGTTCTACAGTATTTTGAAAGTGATTGCAGTACCAGTTTTGGCCACAATCCTACATACGGTTCCTTTAAAATATTGTATTTCTCTCTGCACATTGTGTATTGTCCTACTACTTACAATATGTTTGAAACCTTTTATACCAGAGATACCAGAAACTGTATGTGAGATGTATACATAGCCTTTTAAGTCTTTCTAAGGTCTATGTCTCGACCCAATGTCCTATGCGCATCATTAACTGGCTTTAGTTCTGTATCAGTTACACTCCCTACTAAAACAGGTTCTTAGCAGATATGACAGTGTTTCATAATGAGGACTGAACTTTAAGTACACAATAAAGGAGGTTACATCAGAAGAAGGACAGGAGGTCTTTCTATGGGCAGATATTTGGCCTCAACTGTTCACAGAGAGATGATTTTCTGAAGAATGGAATCCATTAGATGGAAACGACAATGGCCCTCTTAACTCAAATCAGATGTTAAAAGCTGACCCCACTTCACAACCAGTTATACAGATTTGGGACTCAAAATCCAAAGCTCAAGACTCTGTGTGCTTAAATACTTCAGAGTAGGTAAAAAAAAAAACATCTTAAGTTTATTTCAGGTTTTATTTGGCAATCCATGATCAGTACTATCAATTTCATTTGACATTTGGCCATATGCTTGACCTGAACAAATTCATACCCAAGCGTATAAATGCCGCACTTTAGAAGCATAGGTCACATAGAGCAGGGGTTCCCAACGTTTTTTACCCCGGGGCCCCCCTCCTTCTCCGGTCAATTTTGAAAGGCCCCCCTATGCCTGACATGTCCTACTGTACTTCGCAGTAAAGAGAAAAGTATTTATTTTTAAACCTTTTTTATTAACCAAAACATTTCTTTTGGCTTATTCTACTGCATGTTATAAAAAAAAAAAAACCTTCAAAATTCAAACAAACTTTAAATTAAAACTTTATATATTTATATACAGATTTAAAACTCCTGAATTCTTTACTTTAGACATTCTTTACAACTTCAGAGTACATTTTCTTAAATAAGTGAACCTGCCATACAACAGGGAGATACCAAAAGACCACTAAACCTATCCCTTTGAACTTGACTGACTAAATAGCTACTGTTTGTATCCAACTAAAAAAAATAATACACAAATTCAAACTACAGCAAATACATTCAAAATTTGTTGAAACACATCAATGTGAAGGTTCGACGAAGACGGGATCACTGAACTCTGTCAGTGCGCGCCTGATGCTCATAAACACCGAGCCTCACTCCTCTTCTAATGGGTGTGCATCCATTATAAAACACTCACAGGACAATAATTTGGACAACTAGGAAAATGTTTTGAAATTTCACGCAAAAATACGATAGGGATCAGAACCCCGAAAACGCGCATAGTTTGTGAATCAATTGTGGAAAGTGTTATTCATTTGGCACACGCAAGTTCGCTATTACACTAATCGCCTTTACCTTTAAATTAGCACGACGGTTTGCTTCATGCATGCAGCCGAGAGACGTAACATTAGCTTGCGAACAGCGTTTCACTTGGAAGTTTGGAAGCGCCATTCAGTCAGTGCGATGAGGCTTGCTGCGGTGAGTCTGAAGCAATAAACACGAGAGAGGCTGTGCTTTTATTATTTTCATTTAGCACATTAATAATGAAATTAAACAATTATATGATAATATTTAAATTAATTTTAAGAAATTTCGCGGCTTCCCTGGAGGATCATTGAGGCCCCCTAGTGGGTCGCGACCCCCCCGGTTGGGAACCGCTGACATAGAGTGTCCAAATGATATTTCCTTACAATTTTAAAAATGTTATTCACTAATAATCTTCTATAAACTTGAAAGATTATTGCAATTTGTGAATGAAACATTCAGAATCATTTTGTGAAACAGATATTCAGATTTATTAAACAGACTTCAGTTTCTGTCTAGTCCTGTGGACTATTTTTATTGTGCTTTTTATTTATTTTATTTATTTATATTTTTTTATTTTTTTTATTCAACATTGGAACTTTAGTGACTGTTCATTGTGAGTGAATGGAAGCAAGAATGAAAAACAAAGTTTAGCAGTCCAGAGAAGCCCAATTGTCTGTGGGACACCTCCTGACATGATTTTTATTGACTGTCTTCTGACATTTGATGAAAAACTAATGGCATGTCTGCTGTGAACACCTTTCATCACATCGGTAAGAGTTAAATGAACTGCAGTCATTCATGTCATCAGGTTTTCTCTTTCCGCGGTATATAAGATCACTCACAAACATGTGACAGCTGTCAAACATCATTTCTGCTTTTCTTTGTCAAACTAACAACACTTCAGTGTGTTTAGTTTTGATGAGAGCAGAGTGAGGGGAGGAGAAGAGAGTAGAGCAAATGCCAAATACCAATGAAAATCTCTCAAATAAACAGTTGAGCTAAGTGGCAAATGTGTCTATAGTAATAAGCTGATTTATATGAGATGAACATATATATTTTTGTGCTGATCTTTCTCATTATATAAATCAAGCATTAGCTCAAAGGAGAGTCATGTTAAGTGCATAAACAATGTAATGTGGATGTGGAAACAACTTCCACCATTGCCAACTCCTGAAAATAGAGTATATTTAATAAAAACCAGCAATGAAAAAAGTTTGATTTATGATTTTAAGTGATACATATTTGCTACATGAAGAAAAAAAAAATCAATTTGATGATGGAGGTTGTTTAATGGAAAATAACTCTAATGTCAAATGTGATGTAATTTGAATCACAAGGGTGCGTAAATGATTACATGATTTTTGGGTGAATGTTCATATTAATATTTGCCCATTTCCACCAAATAAAAATAAATGAATAAAATCATGCTTTGGTGAATCAAAATGAATGTATTATTATGTTTTCATATTTAAATGACTACATTTTATGTCATTGTTATGACTTTTTGTCATAATTTAGCATTTTATATTTTCAAACTTATAATGACCTAAGAGACTGGCAGAGGCCAGCGGAGACAGGGCTGAGGAACTGGCTTGTTTTAGGAGAGGAGGTGGGAGAGGGAAGCTTGGAGGGAATGCAGGAGAACAGGAAACAGAAATGCATAGTGTTTCCTGAATCCTTTGTTTCTCTGCCGTCCCTGTCAGTTTCTTAGGTCATCCTCAGTCAGCGCCGTCCCGGCACTCTGGTCAGCCTTGGGCCTTCCAGTCTCCAGCTTTGTCTTGGCCTAAGGATCCCCTGTCTCTGGGGGGAAGGAGTGGGACTGGTGAAGTTGACTGTGACAGAGCAGACGGTGAATGGTCATCTTTGAAATCTTCCTTGGGACCATGTACGCTGACAGAACTCCCCCCTCCTGGATGGTACATCTTTGCGCTGTGGAGTAGTCCTACTGAGGTGGGAGGGTAGGGTTCAGGAGAGGATGAGGGGCAGGCAGAGGGCAGGAAAAAGGGTGGAAGGAGCCAGGATCAGGAGGAGCCAGGCAAAAACCCAGAGCGCAGCCAGGACAGCAGCCCACGGTGGAGTGGCCAGAGGGATGAGCCATAGTGGAGTTAGGTTAGAGGAGCCCAAGAAGGAGACAGAGAGCTGCAGAGCCAGGGTGACACCAAGGATCCAGAAAGCCAAGTTGGAGTTGGCGATTCAGGCAACCAAGGAGGAGGCGAGGATCCGGAAGACCGCAGCACAGCTGGAATGACAGAGGACCAAGGTGGAGTCAAAGGGAAGGAGGGACGAGGCAAAGCTAGAGGAGTGGAATCCTGTAGTGATGTATGGATCATGACTGACCAAGGTGGAGGCGGAGAGACGAGGGAGCCTGGTGGAGCCAGTGGGTTGAAGGACCAAGGTGAAATCCAGGTCTCGGAAGCTGGAGAGGGAGACAGGGGATCCTTAGGCATAGACAGAGCTGGAGATTGGAAGGCCCGAGGTGAGCCAGAGCACCCGGATGACTGAGAATGGGCTAAGAGACTGAGAGGGATCAGTGGAGACAGGGCTGAGGAACTGGCTTGTTTTAGGAGAGGGCGTGGGAGAGGGAGGCTTAGAGGAAACACAGGAGTTCTGACACCTGGTCAGATGCTTCATCACACTCGGGCTCTGGGGTAGAGGTCTTCACGGGTCCAAAAATTCGTACCCGAACCCGAAGAGACCCGTAAATGTCCTGGACGGAACCGACCCGGACCCGTATTTTATTTTAAAGTGGGACCCGAACCTGTGAAGACCCGAAATATACCTTAAATGTACTAGTTGGACCCGAACTCGGCTGGGAAGACACAGACCCGACTGTACCCGATCGGCACATATTGCACAGCAAACTGCTATTAACTATAAATAAGTTGTGAAGGAAAAAAAAAAACTTTTTTGGCGTAAACTACTGTTAGTAGCGTTGCATACAGACCTCCTTCAGTACATTTACATGTTAGGCTGTTCTTCTCTCTTGCCGACAGAAAGACCCTTTTTAATCCACTGTTCCAGCTTTAATAGTTACTTTAGGGCAGGCTACTCGCGGTCACGGTCGGTGACGAATGACCAATGCAATACTTTTTTCTCTCTAAGTCAACTTCGACCGTTGTGTTTACCCTTTTGAACTACAATAACGATACTTTTGCAGATTGTAATAAAGACTCGGCGCAATTGTTTTATTTATTAGTTAATTTATTATTAATTAATATTATTAATTTATAATTAAACATTTTTTTCCAAAAAGGCACAGAACAATGAATGCGGTAAACTTTACTGCGTGCATCTTCAATAACAGTATCTTCTTCAGTAAGATAAAGCAATACAAAACATATGTTTAGAGCTCCACCTAGTGGTCATCTTATGAAACTTAAAGGAGGAATTCGCACGTATAGCACGAGACAGCTTGATAGCGTAAATAGCTTATTCTGAAAAGAGTATTTTTTCCACCATATTTTCTATTATCACTGTGCTCTCTGAGCCGAGCCTGACCAAAAAAATTAAATAACAAGATGGTTCTTCCGTATTATTATAAACGTAAGAAAGAATGCTATGTGTACTATGGCAGAGTAAAAGCAAAGTCCCTTTAAGGCTTTAAGGGTATTCTATAGTATTTGGCAGAGTTTCTCTATGGCTCTGGTCTTTGGTAAAAGTCGCCAGCTCTGGTTGCCATAGAAACATTTCATGCGTGTTATTTTAATGCAGTGTAAACATCACAGACAACATTAATGTGACTGTTCATTTTCGATATCATATTTTGTTGCTCATGTGAAATAAATAAATGTGCAAGGCTTTTTATTTCACATCACTCATGAAGGAATCCATGATCACCGACCGTCTGTTTACGTTAACTCCTCCTGCGCTCTGCTTCTCGCTGCTGCGGTCACGCGACACGCGTTTTTATTTATTTATTTAATCTTCTTCTTTTTTTTATTTCCTTCTCACACTTTTCTTATCATAATTTTACAAGATGCAAGTTACAAAACACGTGCAAAGTGGTGACTGACACTGGAAGGTGCGATGTTCTCCGATCGACTCGGGTAGTACACACAAGTTAAACATACCCGGGACCCGAAGTAATAGATTTGGACCCGACCCGGACCGGCTAACCATTTAAAATATAGACCCGAACCCGTACGGGTCCCGGGTCGGGTCCCGGGTCCTCGGGTCTCGGGTCCTCTGTGAAGAGCTCTACTCTGGGGCGATGTTCAACTCTGTCGCATCTGTTAGTGCAGGCTCTTTGAATGCAGTGGGTACAGGCTCTCCATCTGCCATGGGCTCTGGCATATTATCTGCATAGTGGAGTCATGGCTAGCTGGGCTCAGGGTCTGGAGTGATGAAGTGCACCATGGCAGGACAGGCTCTCCATCTGCCATGGGCTCTGGCATATTATCTGCATAGTGGAGTCATGGCTAGCTGGGCTCAGGGTCTGGAGTGATGAAGTGCACCATGGCAGGGCAGACAGTGAATGGTGATGCATAAAATCTTTCATGGGACCATGTGCTGACAGGCATGCCTTAGAATGCTCGCTCAGGCTGGTTTAGTAAAAACACAAAGCGAACAGTCAGGAAAGTGTGTAAGAGGGAGAGGGAAAAGGAGAAAAGGGTCATTTTTGGGTCTGCTATTCTGTTACGGTGCTGTCAAGCATAAAAAGTGCACAACGAAAGAAGTCCAAGATCTTTTAAAATGGTCATCGGATGCAAAACTAACTTTTACATGTTGTTTGAACATTAATGTCTGTTGGCAGTTTGTGTACACAACCACCCTACAATGATAAAAATCCACCCAGTGGTATTTTTAATCTTTAAAAGTAATATCACCTTTTTAAAATCAGGTCATTCTCAGCTTCTTGTCGGTGTGATGGCACACCGACAGAGGCCGCTCCCACGATAGTTGATTGACATGTGCGTCTTAGCTTAGACCCGCCCTCACCGAGTTGTGTCGACTCAGGTGCAGGGGAAGACAAGAATGCCTCTGATTGAGGGAATGAGGTGTTCTGTTGCTGGATGTATTAATGAACATAGCAGTAGTCATTTATTTCCGACATCTGAGCTGCTGTGAATGCAGAGGATAACGTTACTTCAGTTTTTAAATAGAAAGTGGCGTTCTCGATCTACATATGTGTCTATGTTTGTGCGAATTGTTCCTGATGCAGCTTCACCCACAGCAAAAGTGAGTATAAGGGATTTTTAATGCATTTTGCAAATGGCCTTTCTTAATAATGTGCTTGTTGGCAAGTTTTGCCGCTAAATGCGGCTAAACATGGCTAAAGTAAATATTACGGCTTATCATCCCAGGTAGAGAGGGGCGGGGTGAGCAGAGCTCTTTTGCATTTAAGGGACCATGCAATTAAATTAGCTGATTTTTTTGCAGAGCTGATTTTAACAGGGTAAATTTTTTTTTTTTTTTTTTTTTTTTTTTACACTACCATTGAGAATTTTTAACCAAAGTATATTATACACTTTTTATTAAGACCCTAAAGAATCATATGGACTTGGGCATGGAAAATGGGCATCCTATGACCCCTTTATTAAACAGGGAGAAAACGTACTCGGTTACTTCTGTAACCTCGGTTCCCTGAGATATGAAACGAGTACTGCAGCTGAAAGACGCTTTGGGAAAACTCCTTTTTCTCAGAGACTGAAGCATTTCAATAACGCAGTGTTACTGCACGGCCACTGGTTCGTGCAGTGAGTAAAAAACGAACCTATGGCTCGCCTGCGGAGCTGCACGAACCTATGGCAAAAGCTCGCGCCAAATTCTGCCAGAATAGGCGGAGTAACTGGCTATATAAGAGCGCGTTTCGCCCATAGGATCGCAGGTTACTTCGACTGAAGCGACGACTGAGTCGTGCGGCTACATAGCACGGCCAGCAACGCAGTACTCGTTCCGTATTTCAGGGAACCAAGGTTACGGAAGTAACCGAGTACGTTCCCTCTCGATGCTTCACTCGTACTCGCTTTGGGGAACCAGTACAATCCCGCCGTAGCTATGGTAGAGGAACGACTAATAATGGCCCTAGCACCTAGGGGCTTGTCAGGGCCATCCTATTCAATCTAGAAACCCAATAAACGACCGTTCCAGGGAGATAATAAAGTTTGAAGCTCGCAAGAGGGCAAAGACATATATCATTTAACTAAATACTGGTTAAATGGTTATCCATTTATGCAGAAAAAAATCCGAGCCTGTAAGGTCGGAACCTCCAGATTATAAAATCTAGCAAATTTGGACGGCGAGGCCCAGCCAGCCACTGGACCAGGCCCAGGACGAGGCAATGCCTCTAGTTGAGTGGGCTCTAACTCCCATGGGGCATTGTAGACCCAAAAAAGTGTATGCCAGCATGATAGCTTCTACTATCCATTTGGATAACCTCTGTTTCGTAACCGAAGACCCTTTGGTGCAGCCACTGAAACATACAAACAGCTGCTCCGACTGTCTGAAGGAAGCAGATCTCTCCACAAGCTCCTCAATGCCGTAACAGGACAAAGAGGGTTGAAGTCTTGGTCTTGCTCCGAGGGAGGAAGCGCCAACAGAGTGATAACTTGATCTCTGAAAGGGGTCAAGAGATACTTTGGTATATAACCAAGCCTTGGCTTCAGGATGACTTTGGAGTCATTAGGCCCGAATTCCAGGCATACAGGGTTCACTGAGAGAGCCTGTAGGTCACCCATGCATTTTACTGATGCCAATGCCAAAAGCAGGGCGGTTTTCAACGTTAGAGGGCGAAGGTCAATGGACTGCAGCGGCTCAAATGGGGGGCTCTTAAGAGCTCCTAGTACTGTGGAAAGGTCCCAGGAAGGGACTGTGATGGGGCGAGGCGGATTGAGCCGACGTGCACCTTTCAAAAAATGAAAAACTAGATTGTTCTTTCCCACAGACTGGCCATCCATAAGGATATGGAATGCCGCAATGGCTGCCACATAGACTCTGAGCGTGGAAGGAGATTGTCCCTTATCCAACAGCTCCTGAAGGAAAGACAATATCACTGATATGTCACACAAGTTCGGGTCTGCACCACGGGTGGAGCACCAAGTGGAAAAGACAGACCATTTAAGGTCATAGAGCCGTCTTGTAGATGGTGCTCTAGCCTGAGAAATAGTGCTTAACCCTCTGGGGTCTCAGGGTGTTTTGGGTCCCTGAAGAACTTTTGACATGCCCTGACATTTGTGTTTTTTTCAGTATCTTAAAAACATTTTAATGGTTAAATTTAGATTACATTGTAATCAGATCAAATTGGGCTACAATAATATGCAAGCAATATTAATGTGCATGGTTTGTGTTTTTGAGAATTGGATGTGGTAGGCTAGAATTTTTTCAACCAAATGATGTGAAAATCATCTTGTTCATTCGTTCAGAGAAAACAATATATTGATGTAAATTTTCTAAAACATGTTTTGTGATCGAAAGGGATTATTCATAGGTGTGGCAATGACCCATGAATATTTAGCAATTCACACCCGAGAGACAAAAGAGCCCTCCCTAATGGCCCCATCAATAACTGACTTGAAGAATCAATGTGAGAAGACTCAAAGAATGGAGTTTTAGATTACTTGTATTTTATTTACAACACTGTATAATCAAAACATACATAATGAAGGTCAAAGACACATTATTGAGCTCCCTGATCTAACCACGCAGATGTGCACAGACTTTGTGGCATTTCTGAAAACTTTTTGTAGTGAATTTTACAGGAGACTCAGCTTATTTTAACTTGGCCCACATAGGGACGCCAATTATGTAGTGAGTTCTGCTTTCGCCCACTAGGAAGGCGAAATAGTGTATTGATGGGTACTCGTATCACTGATGACGTTATGATTCTTGGATCACATGTCACTTAATGTGCGGTTATGAGTACATCACATAAGAAAGATTGGTGGGATATCTAGCTTGTAGAACCTCTCACTGTATTATCAACACAAGGAAGACACAAGTGTAATAAAATAAATGTATTAACGCATGATAGACAAGAGTAATCAACTATTAAATGAATACAATAAATGCAAAAGGAATAAAGTGCATAAGATGCATAAAATGTGATTCAGTTGGAAAGATAAACTGTTGCTACTCTAAAACAAATAAGGTAAAGAACCTTATTATGCATCAAACAAATAAATGAGCTATTATTTGTTATCACTGCAATCAGCTATACAATATCTAATGTAAATTAGAAAGATCATATACTGATAGTACACAACAATGCCAAGGTCTCTGGAAGAGGATTGGAAGTGATATTTACGTTCTCTGTGGTTGATTGAGCAGTCCGGTGGCGATGAATTCTTCCACTGGTTGTGCTGGGAGCAGTCAGTGGGAAAAGGAGCAGGAATCCGTTTCGACAGCCTTGAGCATGAAGCGCTGTAGGATGCTGATCTCCTGGAGCACCAAAGGGTCCTAAGATCTGGAACACGCAGATGTGGCCCTGGTGTAGGTGCTGAAGGCCCTTAGCTTGGAACACGCAAGCAAAGGTACCTGAAGTGAAGGTTTGCTTGCTGGAGCTTAACCTTGTTGCAAATGTCTGTTGGTCTTCTGCCTCTCTCGGCTAGAGACTCAGAACTTGGTCAATCCGCTTTGTCTCTCTCGGATGGAGACTTAGGACGTGCTGCATCTGTGGTTGCCTTGCTGGACGAAGACTCTGAACGTGGAAAATATCTCTTTCTTCACAGACAGAACGTGGTCGTATCTGCTGCTGCCTCAAAGCTGGAGACTCGAAGCGTGGAGCGTCTCTTTCTGTCTCTCTGGACAGTAGGCTCAGAATGGTTGTGTCTGTTAGTGTCTCTCTCTTGTGGAGCTAGAGACTCAGAATGGAGGTATCTGTAGCTGCCTTCCCAGTAAAGGGCCGCAGACTCAGAAAGAAGTTTGATCTGTTACTGTCTCACCCTTGCGGCCTAAGACTCAGAACTGGTGTAACTGTTATGTCTTTCCCCGACGGGACTCAGACTCAGTACTTTGTTGCTCTGTTAGTGTCCCTTCCCCTACGGGACTCAGACTCAGAACTTTGGTGCTCTGTTAGTGTCTCTTCCTTCACAGGCCGCAGACTCAGAACTTTGTTTGATCTGTTAACGTCCCCTGAAGTGTGGGGGTCATCGAGCGAACTGAAGTGTGTAACCTCGTTCTATTATTTCCAAAACCCATTTTGATACTCTGGGGATGGCCTGCTAGGCCTTGGCCCGTGTGGCGAGGGGTTGTTTTGGTTCAAGCAGCTGATCCCTTCGGGATCGCTGCTTGATAGAAGTGGAAGAGGAATTTTGCTCTCTTTTTGCGAATGTTTGTTTTTATTTTCTCTGCTATAACAACAGCAGGTTGTGAGGGCACTGTCAGAAAGGGCCCAGGAGTCACAACATTTTTCACAAACATATAGCCGTTGGCACACGGAACAAAACGGGGTGCTTGGAGGCTATCAAGTGCTGTGTGCATTCTCTCATGTCCGCTTGTAGCGGACAAGGAGAGGTGCAGGTTGTCTTCATTGAGAAAACGAGCCACCAGCAAGACATAACACTCATCATCTCAGCGAGCGCAGCCTCAGCGTGGGCGTGGCCCAGATGCATCCAATTTGAAGCTGTCAGTAATAATCATAGTGACAGCATTCTCCTTTAATCCACCTAAAAAGATCAAACTGCTCAAGAAGAGGAGTACTGATGATCTTTATATGTGAACATATAGGCAGATTAAAAGAGAGAAAAACAAGCCACGAACAAAGCTGATCCAGACATAATACTCATAGTGAGAGTGTGTCTGTCTCAGTGCACTCAGCCTCATCGTGGGCATGGCCCAGGCGAGAGGCACATTGAAATATGAAGCTGTCAGCAATATAGAATCATAGGTGACAGTGTTCTGCTCCGATTTCCTCATAAGGATAGAGCCGCTCGATAAAGCGAGAGGCGCAGATCCTCATGTAACACACTGGCAGATCAAAGCTGCATAGAGAGTGACGTACACGGGGCTTCCCTGCTGAAAAAACCAGCATATGCTGGTTTTTTCAGCAGGGTTTGCCGGCGTTAAATCACCTAAGTCTGATCGCTCGTTCACCGTTTCTTTCTCCGAGGTAACTTGGAGAAGAGAAACGCGAGAACGGGGGAGGCGGGGCGACTCCCGCGAGCGAAACAGGTACAGACTACTTAATGTAAGCAGCTCGCCTCTGTGAGCGCAGCATAAGCGACGCATACACAAACGCGAAGAGGTCTGTAATGTGACAGTGCTTTGCTCCGATCTGCCTAGGAGGATTAAAGCCGCTCGTTGTTACGAGTGCCTCTGATCCTCGGGAGTAACACACGCTGGCAATCAATAAAGCACGCAGAATGTGTGTCGGCATGAGAATGCTCATGTCTGATCGCTCAGCTCACAACTAGCTGTTGCTTCCTCCGAGATTACTGGGAGGAGAGAAACAGGAGAGCTGAAGTGGCGGGGACGCCTTCTGCGAGCGAACCAGGGCAGACAGCTTTCGTAGTGGAAGCAGTCCGTCTCCCTTAGCGACAAACACACAATGCGAAGCTGTCAGATCAAAGTGCAACGGGAAGAGCGAACGCGCGGGCTCAGTGCCGGCGTGAGATCGTTCAGACCCTGTTGCTTAGCTTCCTAACTCCGCTTTCTCTTTCTCCGAGCCTTGCTGAGAGTGAAGAAATGGGAGAACGGGGTTCGCAAGCGAAAGAGCGAGACTCATACTGTCAGCGAGAGCATTCCGTCTCAGTGAGCGTACACTCACTGCCCTTTATGCATCGTGCAGAGCCCTGCACGAGCCACTCGCATCGCGACATTTGCAACAACGTTGCTAGTAAATTTGCTCTTTTAGAACTTGCCTCTTAGAAGTAAACTCTTATAGACTCACTGGATGGCAGCAGGGAATCAGCTGGGACTGCTGCTGCTGCGACGCTGAAGCGGCGAATCAGCCAAGCAGAGGGTCGCTCGTTCAGCTTGATCCGCTGCGAAGGCGTGTTCAACGGCGAGCAGCATCGAGTCTCGTAGATCAGCAAGAAAACGTCGTTGAAGGAGAAGAAATCTGAGATCCTATGGCGAAACACGCGCTTATATAGCCAGTTACTCCGCCTATTCTGGTGGAATTTGGCGCGAGCTTTCACCATAGGTTCGTGCAGCTCCACTGCCGAGCCATAGGTTCGTTTTTTACTCACTGCATGAACCAATGGCCATGCAGTAACACTGCGTTATTGAAATGCTTCAGTCTCGGAGAAAAAGGAGTTTTCCCAAAGCGTCTTTCAGACGCAGTACGAGTGAAGTATCGAGAGGGAACAAGAATATCTGTAATCCAAAACAATAGCAGACACTGAACTGAGGAAGACAAAGTGTTTAAATACATGGGAAAGGTAATCATGAAGAACTGAAACAAGTTTGGAGCTAATTTATCAAAAAACATGGCAACAAACTAGCCAGAAGAACGGAAACACAGATAACTAAACCAAAACAGAACATAAACGTGACTTGGTATGTCATATTTTTAATGATTTATCTTATTTTGACATGGATATTATTTACCTGTATGGCTTTTATTTTTATTTAGCAGAAATGGATCTCTACTTTAAATGCAGTAGTAATTTCAGCTATTGTTATCATTCCTGCTAAACTTTGATACTTGATAACTTTGATAACTTTGGAAATGGCAAACTAATGAAGAATCATTTCAAAGTCAGAGATTGTGTGGTTGCTTAGGACACATTTTTAGTTATATCTGTAAATCAGAAGGGACATTTTACATGTAAGAAAATAAAAATGGTTACAGTATCTATTAAATTGGACCTAAGGTCTCTTTCTCTCGCTCTCTCTCTTTTGGTAGTTTTAATAAACTGCCTGCTCCACACAGCATAAATTAGGCTTTACTCTGGGAAAATGTACAGTCCCTGTGGCATCTTCTATCATCCAGTTTAGCTTTAAAGTGTGGCCTGCTGCCACTATAGAGGACAGGCTGTGCTTTCCTCATATATATGGATATTTTATGTATTTTTCTAGGGCTTTTTGGGTTTGGCTCCAGTTTCTCCAGAACAGCTGGGCTTCACTGTTCAATTACAAGCTACTTTTAACTTTCAAGTTTATGTGCCATGCCTTTCTGTGGTTCTTGACCAGGTCAACATTTGGTGGAAATCATATACACTTAAGGATCATATATATTTAAGCATGACTAAAATGTAGACATTACACATTACGAAGGCCAAGTTGGCAACACCTCTGTTGTCTTAGATGACGTCAGATTCCAGCACTGACCTCCAATGTCCTCTCATAAAAACACATTCTACACTGTGAATACAAATGCAATATAATGTTAGCTAATGTAATTAATATAACATTAACTTTATAATATAATAATTAACATTCATCATTGGAAGAGGTGCATAAATGAATACAGAAAAAAATATATAAATGACATGTCCATTATTATTGTAGTCCATTATAGAGCATATTTATTGTGAATTTAGTTATTTAACATTAATTGTGGAGGAAATAAAAAAAGGTAATGCATACGCAGTGTAGCATGTAGAGTCATTTGTTCACTGTTCACTGCAAAAGTACACAGCTCATTAGCACACCTGCATTGTTTCAGTACTAGGTGATGTCAGAAACAGCCTCATTTAGACAAAATATGTAATAAAGTCAGGTAAAAAGTCCTCTGGAGAAAACCAAGCTTTACTGTAATTGCAGTTTTATGAAGTTGAAAAAAAAAATCTGCGATAATCATTGCAAGATATGATGTTCTGCTATCAAATAACCCTTGGACTGCGCTTAAAAATATCTGTCTTGTCTTTTAACCAATTTATATGAAATGCTATATGTAAGCACAATATTGCGTGCAGTTCTCAGACTTTTGAATTGGAAAGAAAGTCTGTTGGCAGAACTTTGGACAAGAAAAACCACAAAATACATGGAAAAGGGGTAAAATTAGTAAATTACTACCATATGTTTGACAGGATGATTTATTTTGTTCATTAACTCGTCCTTGGTTGGATTTGTGAACCTTTTACTTGATTACAGTTTGTTTTACTGTTTGTTGGTATGTTACCTGTATCTTTTTCTATCCTGTCAGTCAAACATTTGAGAATAGTTAGCTAACTCAGATTTTTATTCTTTCTTTTTTTTAAAGATTTTGAAAGATTAATACTTTTATTCACCAATGATGCGTTTAATTAATAAGACGTGATAGCATAGATTTACTTTGTTAGAAAATATTTAGATTTTGAATAAATGCTGTTCTTTTTAATCTGTTATTCATCAAAGAAAAAAAAAAGAATCACAGGTTACAAAGAAATATTTGGTAGCACAACAGTTTCCAACATTAATAATTCTAAAAATAAATCTAAATTCTGAGGAAAAAACAATGATTCTGATTATTAATAACTGATGTGACATTTAATAATATTACTGTTGCTGATTTATACATTTATTAAAAGTAAAAAGGTTGTTCCAAACATGTATGACTTTTTCCTGTATGCGTGTGTGTGTGTGTGTGTGTGTGTGTGTGTGTGTGTGTGTGTGTGTGTGTGTGTGTGAACTACTCCTTATGCAAACTACTGTATGACTTTTCTGTAAAATAACAGAAAATAGTATCATTATAACAGTTTAATGATATACACTGGAAATAACTACTGACCCCGCAGTAGCTGAGCCATAAAAACTACTGACCCCAAACTTTTGAACGTTAGAAAACCTTTCTATTTTAAACAAAAAATATACAGTCAAGCCTGAAGTTATTCATACCCCTGGCAAATTCTGACTTAAAGTTACTTTTATTAAAATAAAAATAAAATTATTACTCATCTTTTATTTACATTTGAACAAAAAGTGGCATGTCCAAAATTATTCATACCCTCTTCAATAATCAATAGAAAAGCCTTTATTGGCTATTACAGCAATCAAACGCTTCCTATAATTGCTGACCAGCTTTTTGCATGTCTCCACTGGTATTTTTGCCCATTCATCTTTAGCGATGACCTCCAACTCTTTCAGGTTGGAGGGTCTCCTTGCCATCACCCTGATCTTAAGATTCACAGATTCTCAATTAGATTTAAGTCAGGACTCTGGCTGGGCCACTGCAAAAGGTTAATGTTTTTGTCTGCTAACCATTTCTTCACCACTTTTGCTGTGTGTTTTGGGTCGTTATCGTGCTGAAATGTCCACTGGTGCCCAAGGCCAAGTTTCTCTGCAGACTGCCTGATCTTGTTGAGAATTTTGATGTATTGCTCCTTTTTCATGGTGCCATTTACTGTGATTAGGTTCCCTGGTCCACCGGCTGAAAAACACCCCCAAAACATTAGGTTCCCACCACCATGTTTGACAGTGGGGATGGTGTTCTTAGAGTTGAAGGCTTCTCCTTTTTACGCCAAATGAAGGCTACATTATTGTGGCCAAACAATTCAATTTTTGTTTCATCTGACCATGAAACAGAAGACCAGAAGTTGTCTTCTTTGTCTAGATGAGCATTTGCAAAGGTCAAGCAGTTTTTTGTGTGCCTTATCTGGAGAAGCGGTGTGCAGTGTCCATTGGACTGTCTGCCTTGAGATGTTGCCACCAGCAGAGGCCAGATTCATCAGGATGGCCTTGGTGGTGACCCTTGGATTCTTTTTTACCTCTCTCACCATCCTCCTGGCCAGCACAGGTGTCACTTTTAGCTTCCGACCACATCCTCTGAGATTTTTCACAGTGCGGAACATCTTGTATTTTTTTAATAATACTTTGCACTGTAGCCACTGGAACTTCAAAACATTTAGAATAGATATGGTCTTATAGCCCTTTCCTGCAGCCGCAGGTCCTCAGTGAGCTCCTTTGTCTTAGCCATGACTGTCCACAAACCAACAGCAGAGAGCTTCTGTTTTTCACCTGTTGAGTTGATTAAAACAGCTGTTCCCAATGAATCAGGGTGATTAGGATGCTTTAGAACAGCTTGGAGTATTTGGAATGGTATAGATCAGGGGCGGAGTGGGGCACTAAAATCCACCGGGAAAATTCTGACCGCTATTCACGGAGAATTTAGTAACGTCAATGATTCTAATAACCTCAGGTCGGTCGCGTTCGCCTCGCGCCCGCTCAATTTGTGATCCGCTGTGTAAATCCTTCGGCCGGCCGACCGGGAAAAGTCCCGGTCGTCCCGATTGCCACTCCGCCCCTGGTATAGAACTTTGGATTTTCCCATAGACTGTGACAGTTTGCAAAGAGTATGAATAATTTTGGACATGACACTTTTTGTTCAAATGTAAATAAAAGCTGAGGAATATTTTTTTTTTCCAGCACTAATAATAAATCATGATTTTTGAAGGATCATGTGTCACTGAAGACTGGATTAATGATTCTGACAATTCAATTTAAATTACAGATATAAATTACATTTTAATGTATATTAATATAGAAAAAAACATCTTAATAATATTTCAAAATATTATTTTTTTTCTGATCACATTTTTTAACACAGCCTTGATGAGCATAAGAAACTTTTTTTATATATATTTTATATCTCACATTTCTCAGTTTACACTTCACAATTCTGAAAGGGAACCCTGGGTATTAAGACTTGTTTGGCTTAATATAACGTAAATAATGTATTTTACTGAAATATATAGTAGAAAACCCATGAAAGATTTATGTCAATTAAAAAACACTCCACATCGTTTTATACATATGTTGGACCATAATTTCGATGACATCAAATGGTTGAACTCTGTGAGACACTGGCGTAACACAACTCTGAAAATAAAATACTGATACGATGCCACATTTTGTGGCTTTTGTTTGTAATTTTCAGTCGAAGGGCAATAATAGAATCGATGTAAGTCTTTACTAGCTTTCCTAGCGATAAGAATGGGAGAAAAGAATAGGAAGATGCCTGTGATCGCATAAAACTTTTTAAAGACCAGCGTCTTTGTTCTCTCCACTTTAGCCCTAATGTCCTTGAAGCTTTTAGTACACCGCAGCTACTGAAAGAGCTTACAAATGGCAGAGACAAGAAATGCTAGATGCCATCCTGGTTTCTCAGTGTGGATTTCATTCGATATCCGAGGCGTTTAGAATCCTTGTGGTGGAAAGTCAATGGTACAATGGTACAAATATACAATATAGCTACATTTAACATTTTACAAGCCATGTTTCTTATTAGAATTCTGTTTTGGTTTGTTAAAAATACTTATTAGATTATTTCATTGGAATTGGTGTATGAAGAATGTTTTGAGACATTTTTGCAGTAAAACTCTTTTCACAACCAAACAAAACAGAAGCATTGTGTGTTATATTTGTATGCAAACACAGCCATTTTCAAGTGCACACCATAAAGTATGTGAGAATTGCACCTTTTGAGTAGCTTATTATGCATATTATAGAAGATGAGGCCTTTGTATTGGCTATTATGCCTTGACAACAAAAATGCCTGAATAATGTGTTTACAATAACACCATGATCATTATATCATAAAAGGGATCTCATCCTTTAACCAGAAACTCATAAATTACCATCAATGAGGCATTTTAAAGCTAAAGCTCTCTATATCTCCTTCTGTAAACTTACATTTACAGTTTTATACTGCAAATGTTATTTCCTGCATTGCAAAGTGACCAATAAATTAGCTTTCGGATTTACAGCTCTGCCCGAAGCCCACCAGGGCCAGAATAACAGCCGTATTAATCAGTGTAACCGCACAGAACAGCCGCAGTCTACAACATATATTTTTCTGTTCTCCTACACCATTAAACATACCAAGACTATACATCATAGCTGTAATTGTCATTATTAGATAAATATTGAATCACAGCAATTAATTTGAAAGCTGGGGTACTGTTTGGGACCCGACTGCAAATTGTAAGTTGTCACTGATTCACAAGTGCGTGATTTAATGGTTAAAGCAATAGTGAGTGACTCCCACTGGGTAATTCTTTAGTCATAATGAACTCGAAAAAGCAAAAAACTTTTTTTTTTGTGCTTTTAACAAAGTCTCTGTGGCACGTCTCTTGGGCAAACATTCAAAGCAGAGTAATGCCACGGATGAGGTAATGACTGCACAACAGAAGGATTCTGGGTAAACTCACTGTTAGTGTTTGGGATTGACGACCTTCTCATTTTGGCAACTCTTGAACTGTTGTGTACAGAAGCTAACTGGAGCGGCTTAAATACTGTATGAACACAATAATCATGCTGCTTTTCTGTCCTCACAATGCCTGTGAATAATTAATGTAACCATAGTGACAGAGACTAAAGTTAATATCTATTTTAGGGCCCGAGCACCGGTGGTGCAAGGACCCTCTTGTTTTTGCTCCGTTTATTAGGGCCCGAGCACCGATGGTGCGAGGACCCTCTTGTTTCTGCTCTGTTTATTAGGGCCCGAGCCCAGAATGGGCGCTATTGTTCTTCTAAGGATTCTTATTTTCCTCTTTTTTTTTTTTTTTTTTTCAACCTTCCGGGCACTTTTGGGGGCCTTAACATACTCAAAAACTCTTGAAAATTTGCACACACGTTGGAATCTGTGGCCATCAGGATGCCACAGAGGCTGGGACCCGGGCGTGGTACAGGGCCTCTACAGCGCCCCCTGGAACACAGTCAGAAAACTTGATGTACTGCGAACATATACTTGCACGTATTCATATGAAACTCGGTACACATATAGATCTCACTGAGCCTAACAACTTTTGTACTCTATGTCATAGGCTCCACCCAACAGGAAGTGAGATATTTAGGGCTGAGTAAAAAGTGCATGCTCTGGAATTTGAAATACTCCTCCCAGGATTTCCATGGAATTGTCACCAAACTCGGTCAAGATGATTTCAAGACATTGAGGATGCAAAATTGCGAGCGGATTTTTGATTCTCAAACGGTTTGGCCATGGCAAGGCGACAAAGTTATGGCGAGAAATGAGAAACAGGAAGTGTCTAATAACTGTTGCACACATTGCCTGATTCTGATGAAACTTCACCAGTTTGTTCATTTTATGATGCCGATTACATAAACGTAACTATTATGAGTCAAAGTTATAGCGCCACCAACTGGCAGCAGGAAGCGTGTCATTTTCAAAATGCTTTGAAATCAGCTTCTTAATTTTACTCGATTTTCTTCAAACTTCATCAAAATAATGTCAAAACACGGCCGATGAGAATATGTGAAGGGGTCGATGATAAATCAAATGCTGTTGCCATGGCAACGTGTCAAACTTTAAAATTAGGTTCCTGTCTTTTCGAGGCAGATAACATGCTTAGGATTTCATGAAACTCAACACACACATCAATATTAATGATAGTTAGAAACTGGCAAAAGGCCATAAATGGGTGTGGAGCAGGCACTCTATAGCGCCATCTTTTGACAAAAGTTGGGGGGTTAGTTTTTCCTACAGTCACCAAACTCGGTACATATATTGTTCTCATCAATCTGGACAACATTCTAAATTAAACTCATTAGCTACGACCAACAGGAAGCTGGCTATTTTGATTTGAATGTGGATTTTTGGAAAAATCAGGCTGTAAACAAATTTATACTTCTCATAAGAGCAACATGCTGTTCACACCAAACTTTTTTAACATGAAGAGAATATTCTGCAGATGCTAAATTGCGAGCGGATTTGGGATATCTTAAACAGTGTTGACGTGGTGATTTTTTAAAGTTATAGTAAAAAAGATAATCGTATTTTTTTTATATCTTTAAAGTGCAGCATCCAAACTCTTTAAAGGGGTCCTATTATGCTCCTTTACAAAGTCTTTAATTTGTTTTTGAGGTGTACTTGAACATGCTGAAATGCTTAGTTGTTCGAAAAACGCATTATTTTTCACATAATTTACATTATTACAATAGCTTTCTCCCCAAGCTGGCACAAACGGCTAGATTAGTTCCGGGTCCCGCCTTCCAAAAAGTCAAAAGTATTGTGATTGGTCAGAAGTCCCACTGCGTTGCTATTGGCCAACAGCGTAGACCGCGTTCTGCCCTGCTGCGCCCCTTCCCAAAGCAGCAAACTAGATTAAAGTGATTCTTACGTTTTAAATATATATATATATATATATATATATAAAGGAGGCTAATATAATATATAATATATAAAGGAGGCTTTTACCGACCGCCCCGGAGCCATGTGAGGCATTTTTTTTTTATTATGGATCGACTTATTTTCAATCTATGCTGTTCTATGAGTACCAGAATTGATTTAATATAACTCCGATTGCATTCATCTGAAAGAAGGAAGTCATATACACCTAGGATGCATAAAGGGTGAGTAAATATGCTATTATTGGTCCTATCGTCAGCATACGAGATCGTGGATATGTGACATTATCATTATTGTGCTAATGTATTTAATTATTTGCATGCCTGAAACCATAAGGCTAGTGAAGCTATCTACACTGTATGATAAATAAATCTCTTACCACATACTGCACATATCTACGGCGCGGCGTAGACATGTGCTAGTTCGTGTTTACATCAGCCGCGGATCTGCGTGTGTTTGGACCCTCTGTTCAACACACATGAATGGCGCTGCTTCAGCACGGTTACCGGAGCAGTTCGCGAACTTTTAGTTAAAGCTGCGTTTAAACGAGCTGACCTACGGCTCGCTGTAGCATCCCAATAGCGGCTGTCCATATTACATGGGTAAAGTTAGGCGAATCCCCCACCCGCCAACGAATTAAATTTCAGTAGGCGGGATACTGCGTTGTGACATTATTGCATCCGGAAAACAAACGCTGTAGTCCAAACGAGTCGTTCGCTGTAGTTCTTGAAAAGTGATTTTTTAAAAACGAAATATCTCCGTTTGGAGTGGACTTTGAGATTTGTAACTTTGTAGATGTTTTTTATGCCCAAACATATACACCACACACTGGCTAAAGTTCAAAAAGTGAAAAAGCATAATAGCACCCCTTTAAAACTTTTTTTCACACAGAGAACTAGTCATTCTGAGCAAGTGCTGTTAATATCATAATTAATCATAATTAATAAATGCTATTTAATTATTGTTCATGTTAACTAATATAGTTAATATTAACAAATGAAACTGGATGGTAAAATTTTATATATTGTGTGTATGTGTCTGTGTGTTGATTGTAAAGTGTAACCCTTTCAATTCTGTAAACTTTAAATCCAAACTGGCAGAGGGTTACTGTGAATGCATGTGCCAACTGGGCACCGTTTTCCTAATTGATTCTTAGTTATGTAGCGCTTAAGAGTGATGTCTTATAACAGGAGTCACCAGCAAAGCAATATCCACACGCAAATTGTACAGATAGGTAACGATGGCATTTAAGCAGTATTGGTGGACGTAATGCAAACAATAATAACATTTTGTTATCATCATGAATTACATGTTCTTATCATCATCATCAGAATATAGGGAAAATGTAGCATATTGGTTCACAGTTGGCATTATCTGAAGTCTTTGCAGGGGGTTAGGTTTATAGCAAACTCCTCCTAGAGATTTAATTAAATCAACATTATATTTGGTCAGTCTGATCTACATGCCAATAATCAGTTATAGGCA
>NC_133373.1:13045683-13060706 GCF_049309525.1 Garra rufa | reverse complement strand
ATGAAAGGATTGTGAGTAAATAAGAAAATTGTTCATTTTTGGTTGATGGCATTGATGGTTTTAATGGCATTGATTGTGCACTGAGCTCACATTTCCCCTCCACCGAGTCTGGCACTGACTGACTAATATGTTTTATTTGGACTACTGGCATGCCAGCATTATCGAGTGATTGAGAAGCGCTTGCCGTTGTGCTAAATGGCAGTGCCAGCATGGCTGAATGTTCACCAGATGTGCCCAGACAAGGATAATCTGCAGGACAATTGGAAAACATCCCCTAAAATGTGTCATTTCCACTCAGACGTGACTGGAAGGCGTCTCTTGAAAGATTTAAGACAGGCTCACGGTACAGAAGGAGATCTGAATGAACGACAAAGAACAGACAACAGAAGTTTTTCATCGTCATGAGGAAGGGATGTATCCCATCTGCACGCTTGCAACAACTGAAAACTGAAGCGTCCTCCGAATGGGGCCGTTAACTCATCTGGTCTGAGAAAGGAAAGGGTTTGAAACACCGACCAGCCAGAGGCCTATAAATGTGTCCAAGCTGAAAAACAGGATGTGTACAGTCTTCACTGAATGCTTTTCATAAATCTACCTAACAATTTACTTGAACTCATGTGTGGGACAGCACTGGCGGGATTCGGTCACCGTACAGAGGTCAATAGATCCTTTGGTGTCAACAGTAACAGATGGTAAAAGCAATTGTTTACCTAAAAATTATGTCATCTTTGGCATCAAAAACATTTAAAGGTGCAATGTGTAATATTTAGGAGGATCTATTGAGAGAATAACCATTATGTTTTTATTACCTTAGAATTAGTTATTTCTATCTACATACACCACAAATCTCCTTACATGTAAACCACTATTTTGCGCCACCATGTTTTTTACAGTAGCCCTAAACAGACAAACTGCTCTACAGAGTGTGTATCATCACTATGTACTCTCTGCAGCATCTTTCGGGTAAATTAGTAGTGGGTGGAACCAAACAAACCACAAAAACAAACAATCCAATAAGAATGTCATTATTACACATTTTTTTACATTTTATGTTGCTGCTGTATGTTAAACGGTTTTAAATTACTTTTTTTTCCTCCACATCAGTCTGCACTGCATTCACCATAATGGCAAAGTTTTTAACATCTTTGCAAATTTATTAAAAGTAAATGACTTAAATGATTTCATTGCATAAGTATTCATACCCTGAAACAGCTGAAATTTAGCTCAGGAGCATTCAGATTGCTTGTTGATGTTATTACATTTCGAGTGGAGTTAACCTGTGGCACATTTGATTTAATCTGTATGATTTGGAAAGGTACACACATTTTAATAAAAGCTCTAACAGCTGTAAATGCATATCAGAGCGAAAAACAAGCCCTGAGGTAAAAAAAAAATAAAAATAAATAAATATCTGCCTGTAGAGCTCAGAGACAGAACTGTATCAAGCCACACATCTGGGGAAGAGTTTAGAAAAAATTCTGCTGCATTGAAAGTTCACAGAAGCATGTAGTCTCCATTACGCTTAATGGATGAAGTTTGAAAGAACCAGGACTTTTCCTAGAGCTGGCCTCCTGGCCAAATTGAGCAATTGATGGAGAAGAGCTTTGGTTAGAATGGTAACCAAGAAGCTGATGGTCACTATAGTTGAGCTCCATGATCATATGTGGAGATAGGAGAAAACCTATAGAAGGTCAAAGATCACTGCAACACTCAATCCATCTGGGCTTTATGACGGTGTGGCAAGACTCAATCCTCTCCTCAGTAAAAACACATGAAAACACACTTGGCATTTGCAAAATAGCACCTAAACGACCTTCAGACTGTAAGAAACAAGATTCTCTGGTTTTATGAACCTCAGTTCCAAGCATCACGTATGGAGAAAACCAGGGACTGCTCATCACCTGCAGAGTACCGTACCATCCTAAAGGTAAAGTGTGGTGGTAGCAGCCTCATGCTGTGGGGCTGTTTTTTAGCAGCAGGGACGGAGGGACTCGTCAGAGTAAAAGGAAAGCTCAACACATAGACAACTCAAATATAGACATAGCTTTATTGAAAATCCAGGCCAGAGCATTCAGAACCTCCGACTGGGCAGAAGGTTCACCTTCCAACAGGGCAATGACCCTAAGCACACAGCAAGAGTGGCTTATAGACAAGTCTGTGAATGTCCACTCAAGGATCAGAGACAGAACTGCATTAAGCCGCACATCTGGGGAAGAGTTCAGAAAAAATTCTGCTGCACTGAAGGTTCACAGAAGCATGTAGTCTCCATTACCCTTAATGGAAGAAGTTTGAAAGAACCAGGACTCTTCCTAGAGCTGGCCTCCTGGCCAAACTAAGCAATTGATGGAGAAGGGCTTTGGTTTGATTGGTGACCAAGAACCTGATGGTCACTCTAGTTGAGCTCCAAGCTCATATGTGGAGATAGGAGAAGCACTCGACCCATCTGGTCTTTATGATGGTGTGGCAAGACTCAATCCTCTCCTTAGTAAAAACACATGAAAACACACTTGGCATTTACAAAAAAGCACTTAAAGGCCCCTCAGACTGTGAGAAACAAGTTTCTCTGTTCTGATGAACCTCATGTTCCAAGCATCATGTATGGAAGAAACCAGAGACTGCTCATCACCTGCGGAGTACCATCCTAAAAGTAAAGTGTGGTGGTAGCATACTCATGGTGTGTGGCTGTTTTTCAGCGGCAGGGACTGAGTGGCTCTTCAGAGTAGAAGGAAAGCTCAACACAGCAAATATAGAGATAGCTTTATGGAAAACCTAGTCCAGAGCATTCAGAACCTCAGACTGGGCAAAAGGTTTACCTTCAAACAGGACAATGACCCTAAGCACACAACAAGAGTGGCTTATAGACAACTCTGTGAATGTCCTTGAGTGGCCCAGCCACAGCCTGGGCTTGAACTCAATCAAATGTTTCTGGAGAAACCTGAAAATGTGCATCTGCCCTTATCCAACCTGACAGATCTTGAGAGGTGAAGAGGTGAGGAGAAGAATGGCAGATAATTGCCAAATGCTGATGTGCAAACTTTGTCGCATCACCTAAGTGTATGAATACTTATGCAATGTACTTTTTTTTTTTTTTTTTGTGACTATTCTGTTTTTGCTTTGTCATTATGGTGAATGGAGTGTAGATTGATGTGGGGAAAAAAAAGTAATTTAAAGCAATTTAACATAAGGCAGCAAAACTGTTTAGTTACCAACATTCTTCAAGATTTCTTTGTGTCCACAGAAAAAGTTTGGAATGACACGAGAGCAAGTAAATGATGACAGAATTACCATTTTTGGCTGAACTGTGCCTATAAGCACCAAAAACATTGAGATAAAGTCTCAACTCAACTCACAGCTAAATATAAACGTACACCTCACAAAACACTCATAAATCACCCAGATGCCACAGTCTGTGCAAGCGCAGAGAGCCAAGGTTACTCTACAGTAAATAAGGAGTAAAAAGCTTCGGTAATGTGAGTGTCACTTTCAACGTCCTGCCCATAAAACTTTTAACACATTAAACAATTCCAGTAAACTGAGGCAATTTCCAACTTGCATTAGAAGAGGAAGGAAACTCACAGCTGTAAATTAACAACAGTGCTGATTATCCCAAAGCACACTTTGCAATTCGGTTCATTTAAAAGTGAGGGATCACAAATGAAAGCTTTTAGTTTTAAAGTAATTAAATAAAGTCGAAGCGGTACTTAAAAGCATATATTAAAAACACTCCCCTGTCCACCATCGGTCAGACAAATAGTCTCATCCCAAACAAACCAATTGTCGAGACAGTTTTGCTGTCTCTGCCAGTCTTTTGATAACACCACAAAGTCCCAATGTTTACACTTTTTAGGGAAATCAACCTACGAATAACTTTCAGTTATCTCTTCATATTAAAATGGGATACGTTTTTAGCATTGAATACATGCACATCACCTTCAAGAGAAACTAGGAAGAGCAAAGTTGCTTTCTCCTTGTTCTTGCTCAGGCTTCATTTCAGACTTGTCTTAACTGTATATTCCTATCTAATAGGGTATTTTTTCTTTTTCATTTTCTTTTTTTTTTTTTTCTTTTTTTTTCTTGCAGTCAGTCCTGTCTTGGTAATTAGTGTGACACACTTTGCAGAACAAGAATGCAAGAGGTCGTGACTATTTTTATATCCACCCTGGAGATCGCGATGCTCTGCACTCATTAACAGCCTAATTTTCTGTTGCAGATGCAAACAAAAGTGCATTAGAGGTGTATCATTACCTTTACAAGACTTGCAGGGTATTTCTCTGTGTAAGGCCAAAGACACTGCTGACTCACAGTATAAACCAAATCACCCACTGTAAAATCTAAGTGGCTGACAGTGCTTATAAAACGTGTGCACACTGTGGGTCAGTCATTGAACTCGTGTATGCTGATGCAGCAGGGATTCTGGAGGTGAACAAATAATTTCTGTTTTCAGTACAAAGCTATAGAGTGCTGCAAGTATGATGTATTTTTGTAGGCCCACCAGGTTTCCTCGACAGAACCCAATAGGATTTTCCCACTGACTTTTGGATTTTGTATGTATGCATGAACATTTCATAAGGTCTCTAGATGATGCATGCAAAATCTTTGGTAATTGGACAAACAATCTAAAAATGTAGGTTTCAATTCATAGATTCATACGACACTGTGTTAACAGATGCTATGGTGTTCCCTATAGCATTCACTTTATCTGTAGTGTTCCCTGCTGAGGGATCCAGGGTACATACAGTTGAGGTCAAAAGTTTGCATCCCCCTTTCAGAATCTGAAAAATGTTAATTGTTTTACCAAAATAAGAGGGATCACACAAAAATGCATGTTATTGTTTATTTAGTACTGACCTGAATAAGATATTGCACAAGAGAAAATAATAGTTGAATTAATAAAAATGACCCCATTCGAAAGTTTACATCCCCTTGATACTGTTCTTACCTCAATGATCCACAGCTGTGTTTTTTTGTGTTTGTTTGTTTGTTTGTTTAGTGATAGTTGTTCATGAGTCCCTTGTTTGTCCTGAACAGTTAAACTGCCTGCTGTTCTTCAGAAAAATCCTTCAGGTCCCACAAATTCTTTGGTTTTCCAGCATTTGTGTATTTGAACCCTTTCAAACAATGACTGTATGATTTGAGATCCATCTTTTCACACTGAGTACAACTGAGCGAATCATATGCAACTATTACACAAGGTTCAAATGGTCACTGATGCTCCAGAAGGGAAAACTATGCATTCAGAGCCGCTGGTGAAAACTTTTGAACAGAATGGAGATGTGTACATTTTTCTTATTTTGCCTAAATATCTTTTTTTTTTTTTTTTTTCAATTAGTACTGCCCTTTAATGGTTACAGAAGATAATTACATGTTTCCCAGAAGACAAAATAAAGTTAAATTTACCCTGATCTTCAAATTCAAAAAGTTTTCATACCCCAATTCTTAATGCGTTTTTTTTTTTTTTTTTTTTTTCTTCTTCTGGAGCATTAGTGAGCGTTTGAACCTTCTGTAATAGTTTCATATGAGTCCCTCAATTGTCCACATTTTGCAGATTCTGAAGGTGAGAGTGTAAACTTTTCACCTCAACTGTACATAACATAGACATTTATTTCAGAAAGCTCAAATGGCGTAATGATATATTTTTTGGTCCACTTCAGAATTTTGATTAACCTTTATGGTTGCAGAGATATGTGCAAAAACATAAAAGTACTTATTAAAGCAGCACTTATGGTCAGCTTGGTGTGTGTGTGTGTGTGTGTGTGTGTGTGTGTGTGTGTGTGTGTGTGTGTGTGTGTGTGTGTGTGTGTGTGTGTGTGTGTGTGTGTGTGTGTGTGTGTGTGTGTGTGTGTGTGTGTGTGTGTGTGTGTGTGTGTGCGCCCCTGAGTAGTGGGGTGGATTTAGGACCACCCTACCAAATGTGGTGTTTCTAGGACTTATAGTTTTGGCTGACCAGACACTGTTAGGGTAGAAGACAAAGGGAGGAAAATCAGTACAAATACAACGTAGTTCTCAGAAACTCTAGTGAAAAATGTATTTCCATCTTGAGCATACTTGATTTCCTCTCTTTTCTCCACAGTTTCTGCTGAGTACTTCAGTTTCTCCATATCTCGGCTCTGGAAAGGGTTAGATAAAAACTGTAGCTTATATCGCTGTGGGAGTTTTTCAAGCCAATCTTTCAGAGGATTAAATACTGCCCTCAGCGTCTCCCTAAAGCAACACTGCATTGGATTGATGGATGCTCATTATTTTCTCATTTTGGTGCTCCACTGAAGTAGTACAAGGCTTAAACTCTCTCATTTGTGTAGTGGTAGATCCCTCCATTGTGGTTAAACGGTTGATTTCACTCCCACAGTGAGTGAGGACGATATAAAGGCAGCCAGTCTGGCCCATGCCCATAGGCTCTATCCCTATTCTCTTTACTGCAAAGGTTTATAGGCCTAAAAGAACTCACAGAGAGCTCACTTATTTATAGAATATGTCCTTTCAATGGTTGAATGTCAATAGGCACAAAATACAGTTGCAGTTTTGTGATTTTGGTTTAAATTATGATTTTTAAAGCTGTTTTTTATGTATAATGATTTAAAAAAAAAAAAACAAGCTTCCACATTTTCGCAGTAGCTTGTATCAACTGGTCAACTCATTCACTGACAACTCATCTTAACCTTTCTCACAGATTGAGAAACTTTTCATCTCTGAAACTGGTTCTGAAAAGATCTCCTATCTCAGCTTCTTACTTGGCTATAAACTTTTCTTGAACTCATTCTTTTTGAAATAGGAGCAGCAGGTCAGTGGTGACTGGATTATGTAATGCAAGTTATGTCCTCTGATGTTTGCCTTGTGTGATGTTTGCCTAGTACCAACAATACTGTTAAGTTAAAGTCAAAATGCTAAAACACTACAACACAAACACTGGTAGGTTGAGCCAAAACACTAAAACACTACAAAAAAAAAGCTACACTGTAAAAAATGACTGTGAATTTAACGGTAAAAAACTGTAAAAATGCTACGGTAAAAACCTGTGATATGGTTAACGGTAAGTTCCCCTTCTATATACGGTGAAAAACTGTGTTGGACATTGCATGTAATTTTACGGCAGTATACCGTTTTTTGAAGTGAAAAAGAACGTAAAATTTACAGTGAATAACCGTAAACTGACATTCCCAGAATTCCCTGTGTTTCATTTTTTTTATTTGATGTTTTCTGTGGAAATAACTTTTTCTTCTTAGATTTTTCTTGGCAGTTTTGTACATTAGGGTTATATGTTACATATAATGCTGTTAAATTAATGTTTTTTGCATTAAATCAGTTTTATGTGTGTTACCATGATGGTGTTTAGTGTTTGTGTGAATGACACGGTGCACCTTCTATATATGTTATTATTTAAAACCTCCTTGTGATGGGGTTTGGTTGATCATGTGATGTTGTCATCACCACCTGCTTTTGGTGGTTATCAGTGTATTGCAAAGTTACAAAACAGATTTCAGTACTTCAAAAGGTTGGTAAATCACCATTATATCAGTTAAAAAAAAAAATCTGAAATTACGGTATTTACCTGTATATTTAAGTGAAAACCGTAAAATGTAAAACATTGCTTCCGTATTTTTTACAGAAAAACTCTGGTAACCACAGCTGCCAGGGTTTTCCTGTAAATTTTACGGCTTTTTTTTTACAGTGTAGTACGGCTAGAACGGCCACTAAAACACCATCAAAAACACGCTTATTTTGCAGTCAAAATAATAAAACACCACCAGCAATACTATTAGGTTGAACTCAAAACAGTAAAACACTACAAAAAACACTGGTAGGTTGGAGCGAAAACACTAAACCACCACTAAAATCGTTCTTACTGTATTTTGGAGCCAAAACGCCACCAACAATACTGTTACGTTAAATAAAAGCCAAAACACTACAAAAAACACTAATAGGTTTGAGCCAAAACACTAAACCGCTACTAAAACACCACCAAAACCACTCTTATGTTGTGGCCAAAACATTAAAACACCACCAACAATACTGTTAGGTTAAACTCAAAACAGTAAAACACTACAAAAAACACTGGTATGTTTGAGCCAAATCATTAAACCACCACTAAACCAAAACCAAAAACACTTATTTTAAAGCCAAAATGTTAAAGCACCACCAACAATACTGTTAGGCTGAAGCCAAAACACACACACACAAAAAAAAAAAAAAAATGGTAGGTTTGAGCCAAAACACTAAACGGTCACTAAAACACCAGCAAAAACACTTATTTTAAAGCCAAAATATTAAACCGCCACTAACAATACTGTTAGGTTGAAGCCAAAATACAAAAACTCTACAGAAACACTGAGAGGTTTGAGCCAAAACCCACCAACAATACTGTTAGGTTAAAACACTACAAAACCACTGATGTGTTTGAGCCAAAACACTAAACCGCCACTAAACCGCCACTAAAAACACTCTTATTTTGTAGCCAAACATTTTAATGCCACTAAAAGAAAAATGCTAAAACACTACAAAAAACACTGGTAGGTTTTGAAGCAAAACATTGAATCACCACAATAAACACTGTTACTTTGGGGCCAAAACACTAAAGCACCACCAACAAGCCTGAAATTTTACAAAAAACGCTGATAGCTTTGAGAAAAGCACTCAGACTATTCCAAAAACACTGTTAAACACGTTCCCAAACACTAAAACACCAACAAGATTGTCAGGTTGATGCTAAAACACTAGTAGATCTGAGCCAAAACACTAAACGGCCTCTAAAAACAAGAATGCCATTTTAGAAATGATGCTGCACTAAGCTAATAGTCCTATGAAGCTTGAATTAAGTGTAGCATATTTTTAAAGAATTCTTGAGTGCTGCCAATTTTTGTGTTTGCAATACAAAGGGATAGTCAGACTAATGTTAAAGCATGTTAATTACTGACATTCATTCAAAGATATGCCAGTGCAAGAGGCATATATGCCAAGCACAAATAGATGTACTGTAGACTATTCATGCAGAGGACATTGAAAACTGAGCAAAATGGTAATAAGTGCATTTATCAAATCAGCCTGTTTAATCACTACACATTATTCTTAAACTAATATCTTAAATGTAATGTTAATTACTTGCATAGCAGGGACAATAGATGTGCATATAAATTCTACAAGCGAGAGGAATCAGATGAGATGACCTGAGATAATTAAAATGGCTCATTAACTAAGTGGCTAATGCCTGAAGGTTATCAGTGTAAAATCTCTGAAACGAGATGAGTGAAATTCCCTGGTAATGTGTGCATAGTAAATCATGTTAGCTTTTGATATATTCAATTAGTATTTCTGGTTATCAGTTAAAACCAAGTGTTAATCTACACTAATTTATACATTCAAGTCATATAAAGGTTGGAGCCAAAGCATTAAACATCACTTAAAACACTGCTAAGTTGGAGTCAAATCAGTAAAACACCACTACAAAAGCTGTTTTGTTGGAACAAAATCATTAAAACACTGTTAAAAAAAACTGTTAGGCTTGAGGCAAAACATCGAAACATCACTAAAACAACGGTAGGTTTGAGCTAAAACACTAAGACAAAAAACATTCTTAGTTAGTCTTGAACCCAAAATAAAATAAAATAATTGGAGCCAAAACATTAAAACAACACCAAAAAAAAAGTTGGGGACAAAACACTGAAACATCACTGTAAACAATTTTAGGTTCGAACCCAAACACTAAAGCAAAACAAACACCCTCCTAGGTCGGGGCCAAGTCACTAAAACACCGCAAGAACACTGTCAGGCTGTGGCTACATCATTAAAACATCACTAAAAACATTGTTTGGCTGGAACTAAAACATTAAAACAAAACAAAAACACTCTAACACAAGGTTAGAGCCAAATCACAGAAAGAAAAAAAAACAGTTAGGTTGAAAACAAAAACACTAAAACAAAAAAGATGTTGGATTGGAGCAAAATTGCTAAAAACACCACAAAAAAACACTAATAGGTTGTACCCAAAACATTGAATCATCACTAAAAACAATGTTATGTTGGAACCAAAACCCTAAAGCAAAACCAAAAACACTCTTAGGTCGAGGCCAAATCACTAAAACACCACAAGAAAACTGTTAGACTGAGGACACAACATTAAAACATCATTAAAAGCACTCAAAGAAAACACTTAAATTAAACAAAAAACACTGTTAACTGGAGCCAAAACATTGAAACAACAATAAAAACAATGTTAGGTTGAAACCAAAATACTCAAACAAAACAAAACAAAATAAACACTCATAGGTTAGAGCCAAATCACTTCAAAACATAAAAACAGTTAAAAACAAAGACTAAAACACCACCAAAAACACTATTAGTTGGAGCCAAAACATTGAAACATCACTAAAAACAATGTTAGGTTGGAACCAAAACACTAAAACGAAACAAAAAACACTCCAAATCACTAAAAAAGAAATGAAACCAAACACAAAAACACTGTTAGTTGGAGCCAAAACATTGAAACATTATTAAAACAGTGTTAGACTGGAACTAAAACACTAACACAAAGCAAAACAAAAAAAAAAAACACTAATAGGTTAGAACCAAATCACACACACACACAAAAAAACACTTAGGTTAAAAACAAAAATGCTAAAACAGCACAAAAAACACTGTTAGCTGGAGCCAAAACATTGAAACATCACTAAAGCATTGTTAAGTTGGAACCAAAACCCTAAAGCAAAACAAAAAACACTCTTAGGTCAGAGCTAAATCACTAAAACACCACAAGAACACTGTTAGGCTGGGGCCACAACATTACAACATCACACTGTAAAAAAAAAAAAAAAAAAAAAAAAAAAAAATCATAAAATTTACGGTAAAAAACTGGCAGCTGTGGTTGCCAGAATTTTACCATAAAAAATATGGTAGCAGTGTTTTATGGTTTTCACTTAAATTTACAGGTAAATACCGTTATTTCATTAACTGATATAATGGTTATGTAACAACCTTTTGAAGTACTGAAATCTGTTTTGTACCTTTGTAATACACTGATAACCACCAAAAGCAGGTGGTGATGACAACATCACATGATGAACCAAAGCCCATCACAAGGAGGTTTTAAATAATAACATATATAGAAGGTGCACGGTGTCATTCACACAAACGCTAAACACCATCATGGTAACACACATCAAACTGAAATAATGCAAAAAACATTCATTTAACAACATTAGATGTAACATACAACCCTGATGTACAAAACTGCCAAGAAAAAAACTAAGAAGAAAAAGCTATTTCAACAAAAAAACATCAAATAAAAAAAAATGAGAAACAGGGAATTCTGGGAATGTCAATTTACGGTTATTCACTGTAAATTTTATGTTCTTTTTCACTACCAAAAATGATATACTACCATAAAATTACATGCAATGTCCAACACAGTTTTTCACTGTATATAGAAGGGGAACTTACCGTTAATCATTTCACAGGTTTTTACCGTAGCATTTTTACAGCTTTTTTTACCATTAAATTCAAATTCATTTTTTACAACACTGCAGGGCCGGAACCAAAATACTACAACAAAACAAAAAACACTGGGTAACACTTTACAATAAGGTTCTTTAGTTAGCATTAGTTAACCACATTAGTTAACATGAACTAATAATGAACTGCACTTATACAGCATTTATTAACCTTTGTTAATGTTAATTTCAACATTTACTAATACATTATTAAAATCTTGTTAACATTAGTTAATGCAGTGCGAACTAACATGAACAAACAATGAACAACTGTATTTTCGTTAACTAACGTTAATGAAGATTAGTAAATACAGTAACAAATGTATTACTCATGGTTAGTTCATGTTAGTTAATACATTAACTAATGTTTACCTAATGAACCTTATTGTAAAGTGTTAAAACATTGTTAGTTGAAGCCAAAACACTGAAACATAACTAAAATTAAAACATTGTTAGGTTGGAACCAAAACCCTAAAGCAAAAAAGATTGTTAGGCTGAGGCCATTACATTTAAAAACATCAAAACAGCACTAAAACCACTGCAAGGCTAGAACCAAAACACTTCACCAAAACAAAAAACACTGTAAGTTGGAGCCAAAATATTGAAATATAACAAAAAATTGTTAGGCTGGAACTAAAACACTACAGCAAAAAAAAAAAACACTCATGGGTTAGAGCCAAATCACTTAAAAAACACAAAAACAGTTGAAAACAAAAACGCTAGAACAGCATAAAAAGAGAAAGAAAATTCATCTGTTAAGCAATTTCATGGGGTCTTTAATGTTACATAATGTATTTAATTTTATAACTTATAACTCTATAGGAGATAACCTTTATGTGATTATCAAAATAAAAGAACAGTAACAACCTTCAAAGTGAGGGAAAAATAAAATTAAATAAATGTAGTTGAAACCGAAACATTGAAACATCACTCTAAACAATATTAGGTTTGAACCGAAACGCTAAAACTAAACAAAAAAAATGCTCTTAAGTTGGAGCCGAATCACTAAAACACCACAAGAACACTGGAGTCAAAACATTGAAACATCACTAAAAACACTAAAGAAAAACAAACAAAAAACACTCACAGGTTAGAGCCAAATCACTTAAAAACATAAAAACAGTTAGGCTGAAAACAAAAACACTAAAACAGCACAAGAAATATTGTTAGGTTGGAGGCAATGTAAGGTTGGAACCCAAACACTAAAGGAAAACAATAAAACACTCATAGGTTAGACCTAATCACTAAAACACCACAAGAAGACTGTTAGGCTGGGGCCATAACATTGAAACATCACTGAAAACACTGTTAGGTTGGAGGCAAAACACTGAAACATTAAAACATGCTAAAACCCAAAAACTACAACAAAACAAAAAGCACTATTAGTTGGAACCAAAACATTGAAACAACTAAAAAATTGTTAGGTTGGAACTAAAACACTACAGCAAACAAACAAAAAGCCCAAAAAACCTTCATAGGCTAGAGCCAAATCACTTAAACACAGTTAGGTTGAAAACAAAATGTCAGAACAGCATAAAAAAAACACTGTTAATTGGAGCCAAATTATTGTAACATCACTAAAAACAATGTTAGGTTGGAACCAAAACACTAAAACAAAACAAAAAAACACTCTTGAGCCAAAAAACACAAGTTAGAGCCAAATCACTAAAAGAACACAAAGTTAGTTTGAAAACAAACACATCGAAACAGCACAAAAACACTGTTAGGTTTGGAGCTAAAACTCTAAAACACCTTTTGATCCACGCAGACGTCCTTTTGCACAAGGAAATACATCAACACAGAAAAGAAAAATGCACCCATTCAGCAATTTCATGGGGTCTATAAAGTCAAATAATGTATTTAATTTTATAACTTCTAACTTTAGAGGAGCTAACCTTTATGTGATTATCAAATGACACAGTGACAACCTTCAAAGTGAGGGAATAACATTTTCTTTGCTATTACTCCGTTCTTTGAATCCTTTAACTTTAGCCGCACCGCTTCAGTAGCTCTCATGGTTCCCATCCTCCAGCACTCAAAGGGCTCATTTGCACATCTTTGGAGGCTCTGGGGTGCCATGGAAGTCATTCACCCAGGAACTGAGCCTGCTTTTTTGGCCCGTTTCAGATAGCTGTGGGTGTCTGTACTAATGGCCTTCAATCTTGCAGAGTTCTGCCCGCCCTCCTACAACTCTCTCCTCCTGGCCTGAGGAAGAAAAGGGACTGGCACTGCCAGTGGAGTCGTGCAGCGAGTGATCGGAGGGCTAACTAGAGCACAGAAGCCATGCAATGCTTTCCCACTGGTGGCCAAATTACAGCCATCATCCACGCTCTTCGCTATAACGCTCTGACCCAGATAGAACACCATTTTTGGCCTCTATACCTGGATGATATTTTGCAAATGGTGATATATATGGCAGTCAATGATGAGCATGTCTATTTGGATGGCTGCCACAGTGTGGTGTAACCTAGTGGCTAATGTTCTGGGCTAACAACCAAAAGGTTGCAGGTTCAAATCCATGAGCGATCAACAATGCCATTTAACCCCAGGTTTCTCCAAAGGGACTGTTCTTTCGATGGATGTGAATTGCACCGGATCAAAGAGTCTGCTAAATGGAAAGCTCTAATCAGCTTTCACTGTTTTCTGCATGCAAAATAGTGAGAGGAATCTATATTTCCACAGTTTCTGGCATGAACCATTTATTGTTCTTTCCACATTTTTAATGTAAGAATTTTTTAATTAGCTATTCTGTATTTATTTATGCTAAAAGGGGCAAGATGTACCTTCAGCTGCACATGTAATAACACTGGAAAGTGAGCTTACAAATGAGGCATAACTGTTTTTAACAGAAACCATATTGTATTTGATTAATAACTTCTTATCAAAGTGAAATGTTTTAATGTTATGTTTTATTACCTTGTATCATTTTATTACCAAAACTGTCTCAAAGATAAAAATACAGAAAATTGAAATAATTTAAAGATTAAAAAATTTTAAAATATTATTTCAATTTAAAATAACAATTTTCTATGTGAATATATATTTTAAATGTCATTTATTCCCATGATACAAAGCTGAATTTTCAGGATCATAATGCCAGTCTTCAGTCTCATGATCCTTCAGAAATCATTCTAGTTTGCTGATTTATTATCAATGTTGAAAAAGGTGTGCTGCTTCATATTTTGTTGGAACCTGTGTTTTTTCCCAGGATTCTTTAACAAATAAAAAGTTAAAAAGAACAACATTTATTTAAAACAACAGAATAAACTACTATCTAAAAGTTTAGGGTTCAATTTTTATTATTATTTTTATTTCATTAAAATTAATACTTTTATTCACCAAGGATTTGTCAAATCGATTGAAAAAAGGTGATAGCAAAGACTTAAATTGTTAGAAAAGATTTATATTTTGAATAAATGCTGTTCTTTTTAACATTTTATTCATCAAGAATCCCCAAAAAGAATCACAGGTTCCAAAAAAAAGCTGGTCAGTGTATATATATACTGTGTATATATATAACTGTGTGTGTGTGTGTGTGTATATATT
>NC_133373.1:12975523-13045183 GCF_049309525.1 Garra rufa | reverse complement strand
ACATTTATTTTTCACTAGGGTCACCACTTGCAAAAGCCTTGTGTGTGTATATGTGTGTGCGCAACTTTAATAAGGACAACATGGCCAGGTTGTAAACTTGTCATCTTTAAATCAAGTAGAGTGGCCGATGACTTAAAGATTTATCAAATGCTTCGCCGGCTCTTGTTCCAAAACCTTAGAGTTATATGGCATATGGACAAAAAACAGTTTGGTTCAGAATGAATCACTTACAAACTGCATTCTGCTGGGTATGACCCGCATTAGTATGTTTCCAGCGGTCCTAGTTCACTGTCCTGTTGACAGGAGCATAGCACAGCAACACGAAGAGAGCTACTTGTGCATGCACACGCAAGAGAGAACGACAGACCAGGTAAGGTAAGGAGACACACAGAAAGAGAGAGAGAGAGAGAGAGAGAGAGAGAGAGAGAGAGAGAGAGAGGGGGGGGAATGGAAGCAATTACTAGTGTGTGAGCATCTGAGGTGCATCCAGAGGCTGCAAACATCAATCTGCATGATCCCACACACAACCAAGAAGCATATGATAAGAGTGCCCCCTTGTGGTTATGTAAATGAAATGGTTATGAGAGGTCAGAGATTGGATGGTGTATTTAACCCCCATTTGGGGGCAAAAAGTTTTTCTTTATAGATGTATTTGTCTTTTGGGGGGGCCTCTTGAAAGTGTGAAATAAACTTGAGGGTGTCATTGAAATGAATGGAAATTCTTACAAATGGCTTTCTCCAGGTATTGCAGGCTTCTTTGCTTGTATCTGCTTTTCGAGCATATGAGTGGTGAAGCTTTGTAACTGAGGAGAATCCCATGTGAAAAGGAAGTATGCATAATTGTGCATTTGTAGTGTGCTTCAGATCATAAAAGTGTATTTAAAAAACCTATACTTGCAGGTACTATAATACTAATATTTCATTTAAGTGTACTTGCAGAAATGACACTTTCATCACTCCGTTTCTTAACACAGTTTACTTTGTAATGATTTCAAATGAAAAGGTTTACTTTTATAGTAATCATCTTTTAGTAATCTTTTCTCAAGTACACTTGTTTTGATATGTTGACTAACATACTGTACTAAAGCATATTTGTGACCCTGGACCACAAAACCAGTCTTAAGTCGCTGGGGTATATTTGTAGCAATAGCCAAAAATACATGGTATGGGTCAAAATTATTGATTTTTCTTTTATGCCAAAAATCATTAGGAAATTAAGTAAAGATCATGTTCCATGAAGATTTTTTGTAAAATTCCTACTATAAATATATCAAAATGTAATTTTTGATTAGTAATATGCATTAAGAACTTAATTTGGAGAACTTTAAAGGTGATTTTCTCAGTATTTTGATTTTTTTTGCACCCTCAGATTCCAGATTTTCAAATAGATGTATCTCAGCCAAATATTGTCCTATCAACCATATATCAATAGAAAGCTTATTTATTGAGCTTTCGTGTGATGTATACATCTCAGTTTTGTAAAATTTAACCTTATGACTGGTTTTGTGGTGCAGGGTGACATTTAAAATACTGGATTATATTATTAATCAGTTTTATTTGATATTATATTTAAAGTTAATAAATTTGTATATGTACTAAATTGTACCATCATTATAAATGTGTAATTGCAAAGATATTTAAATACATGACATATAATTTAGGGGTAATTGAAAAAGCATTCTAAATGGCAGCCATTTTTTTCATATAAATTCACACTAAAATCTATTTAAATATTCATTTTATTAAAATTAACATGCAAATTTTAAGTTAATTATTTCTGTAAGAAGTACTCCTAAAAAACGCTATATTGTACTTTTTTTAATAAGGAATACAAATAAACTTAAGTACTTTAATAGATTTATCAGGAAATGTAAATAATTGTCGTCTAACTTAATTGGATGTTTTATAAGTTCTATTTATTGGTTTGTTTATGCTTTACTGTAAAAAGTTGATGTATGTCACCCTTATGGTGATTAGTGTTTGTCTCAAATTTATGATTTTTTTTTTCTCTTTCCAGATTGCTTTATTGACAATCAACACCACATTTTTGTGAGACATTTTGGAAACGTTTCCCTAAATTAACCTGTAAAGTTCTGAAACATATTGTGTTGTTTATTTCGTGATTATTATTTTAATAGTCAGGTTTAAATAAGGTCCAATGTTTCTTTTTAAAATCACATAAAGCTTTACTTGGACAGATTGTTCTTTGTTGCTTTGTTTTAGAAAGTCTGTGAACATCGCTCCCAGTAAAGTATGTTCTTTCCTTAAATTATGAAATTAAAAATTTAGCCCCTACTGCTATCATTTGCAAACTCAGCGAACAGCCTTGTCTTTACTTCTAACTAGTTTTCAAACTTTACATAGTGCCTACAGTAACAGCACAGATAGCTCTGTCATTACCATTAAAACTAAGGTCAGCACTTTCCAATGGGTTTAATATATATATGGGACTTTGTTGAGACTGTGAACAGCACTGAGAACAGCATTGATAATGTGCTTTGAGGACACTATTACTACTGGGAAACTGGGGGGAGGACTTAATCTTTTAAGTATGAAATTGGAACATGATCATCTGAATTTACACAAGCTTGTGAAGTTCATACAGCCTGAGAGCTGTTGCCAGGAACGCAAAAAAGAGACAAACCAAATACGAAGACATTCTCAGACTGCACTTCAAGTTTCAAAGCTGTATTTATTTGATCAAAAATAAAAATGTATTCCTATGATGGCAAAGCCAGTCTTTAGATTCTTCTATGATCCTTTAGAAATCATTCTTATATGCTGATTTGATGTTCAAGAAATGTTTCTTCTTATTATAAACATTTGTGGAAACTATGATACACTACCATTCGAAAGTTTGGGGTAAGTAAGATTTAAGAAAGAAAGAATACTTTTGTGCTGTACTTTTAATCAAAAATTGTTAATTATTCCAAACTTTTGACCAAGAGTGCATATATAATTTACATCCAGACGTCATTTTTTTTCCCCAAGTGAACATCGAGGGTTACTTTTAGAGAGCGATATCATCATATTAATATGTAATTATAGGCTGTAATTTGAGTTTTCGTGGACTGTGTATTCTCATTGAGATTAATGAAAAGGTCACGTAACCCCTCCAAAACTCTCCTCTCTTCATCACCACTGCAATAATTGCTCTTTGCTCTTAATGCGATTGCCAGATGATCATAGAGAAGAGGGTGGTCCGTTGATGTTTTTGGTAGGAAATCAAATCCCTAGGATACAAACTGCCTGCATAAAGAAAAAAGACAAGCCGTACAAGAGCTGACAGTATGCTTTCACTGGTATATGGAAAAGAAAAGTGGTTCTTAGCTGGAAGACTTTTAACATTTACATTTATTTATTTAGCAAATGCTTTGTGATGTAATAGAGCTCACTAGACCAGTCACACTCGCTCTGTACTGTATGCAAGATTCTTTAGATTCTATCTATTTGAAGATCAAATTAAACTAATCTGGGAAACATTTATTGTAAAAAAAAATAAATAAAATAAAATGTAGTCCCTACAAGGCAGCTTCTTGTGCAAACTAAACGTGAGCAAGTGCTCAGAAAGCAAGCTGCTAGTTTCCCTGTAAAGTCCACCTTGTTTACTGCAGAGGTGCTACTGTGGCAAGGTAGGGTCTTGTTTTTGCTCATTAACATGAGTCACCCTGTGAATGGCCAGTGACAGGTCAGTTTCAGCACTCACAGTGATGGACAGCGACACTGGGAGTTTACACATACAAGCATCAAGGACTTAACAAGTAACAGAGCTGTCAGTTAGAGGACGCACTGTCAGAGGTCAGTCTCAGTCATTTAGCCATGCAAGCAGAGAACATAAAAGGAAAATCACCAGATTTTTTTTTCCTCGTTGAGCATGTCCTCCATAGTCTCTTATATCATACTATATATGCCATAATGTATCAAATTCAATTAATTCAATTAAAAAATAAAAAAAGTTCTTTCTGGTCCTCGAATCTGAGAGGAGTTGTCACGATCAGGCAGGAACACACGAACAACGACGTAATAAAAAGACGTACATTTAATAAATCCAGTGGGAAACAGGCAGACACAGGAACACGGAGTGGTAACATTAAAGACCGACAAGAATACAGGGGAAAACACACACCTTAAATACACAGACTGATTACACATCCAGGTGGAGACAATGAAGGAGAAACTAAACACACTCTGAACTGCGGGGGAGAATGGGAGAAACCAACATGAAAGTCCGGGGATGTGACAGGAGTGTGATAGTCTAGTGATATAGTAAGTCCAACCATTTCACCGTTTGTATCAAATCCACTATATTTTATAAATACAGCAATACTGTTTTTGTGTCATGAAATGTAGTTTTAAGAGTTTTTAGGCAAGAATTTACTTGTTTATACTTCAAATATGTGGTTTGTTAATACATATTACGCCTATTTGAACATTTGTTTCTATGTATTCTGAGATGTGAGCTCCAGGGCATCAGCAGCTGTTCAGTGCTCATGAGAACAGCCTCATTATGGCCAGATCTTCTGGAATTTGCTGCTCTCCCAGATGTCGCTGTAATGGTTAAACATCAGATAGAATTTGTTTTGGGTAAATCTAACAGGCAGTCTTTGGTCTCATTAATCAATTATTTGTTCAAACAGTTTTGGTTGAGGGCAGAATCTCATCACATTATATTTTTTGTAAATTAAATAGTACTTTTGATTGAATTGCCTAGCAACTTTTACTGGTTATTGTTATATATTAAACATTGTTATTTCATAAATAATATTTTATATAAATAATAGTAGTATTTAATTATAGTATTTAGTATTGAGAAGCACACACTCAGTGTGTGTTCGTAATGGTGATTTTAGATACATTAATCTGTCATTAGATGGTGACAAGTGTGTCAGCAGTAAAGACTTTTAGATTAAAAGAGACTGAAACATGGTTGTAAACAAGGAAATTATTTTTACTTTTAGCAACACCTTGTGAGATGCTGCCAACAAATGCGCTGAACAGCGCTGTCATCGGAAATCACCCTTAACAGATGAAAGGATAGTACGACAAAGATACCGCTTTCCTCAGTGGACATTCAAACTAATATTTTATTGTGAATATGAGACTGAGCTAAAGAATGAATGCTGTATCAGTTGCAGGTAATCACACGCTCAGTCCATCTGTCTCTCATAATACTCTACATCAGAGTTGCCCGATCTACCATCCTGCAAAGTTCAGCTCCAACCCTGATCAAACACATCTGAACCAGCTAATTAATCTCTTAGGTAGCACTTAATAATTACAGACAGTTGTGTCAGAGCAGGTCTGGAACTGAGGTCTGCAGATTTTCTTCTGTAGTTTTCCAGGAACAGGATTGGGCACCCCTGCTCTAATACAGTGAGCTTATAATACAATAATACAATATGTTTTCAATAATGTTCCTTCAATACTACTTCTAAAGTGATGTTTTTAAATTAGTTACGGAGACTTGGGCTCAGCTGTTAAACTGTCAACTTGAGATTTGAATCTGTGGCGGAACACATTATTTCTGATGTGTTTACACACTTGTGCCATTGAACTGTTGTATAAATGCAATATCACACTCGTAGCCGCGCAATATAGCTGTATATTAGCACGCTGTGATTACTGTTTATCGGCACACTGCCGAATCACAGCCCTGCCGTATACAGCCATATCTACTCCTGTGATATTGCTCATTTATGTATTTAATATACAATCATATTGCTATTATTTTTTTAATTCAAAAATTTGCCATTAAATACTCATCTTCTGGAAGACCACAAAACAATATATATTGTTTTGTATACTTTGAGTTTTGTCTGTGAAATAATCACATTATATTTTAATTATGGACAAATATTTATTTAATTTATTTAAATATACATTTATTTATTTAAATATAAACACATTTTCTTATACTACACCTACATATATTCTTATATGTATAATATGAGAGATTATGTAACCAGATATCACTGGACTTCACTTTATCCAGAAGGCATTTGTTCACAACGTTTATTCTCCAGTTCTGAGAATTAATGGAATTATGTAAAGTCACGTTTTAATCATCAGGTATTTATATAAGCACGTGATTTAGTCAGTGATACGGTAATAGTGGTAGATCCAAGGGCCCAAGAGTCTCTTCAAAACCTTCTCTCTTTAAACAGCTTTTAATTGCTCTTGGATTCCCCTTTGACCTCAATTTTCCAACACATTAATTCAGCACATCTAGTCAAGCCCCCCAAAGTCCCACATTCATTTTCTGCTCTCGTGCCACACTCGAGCGCACATACCTGTCTATCCTTATATAAACCTTATATAGTTTGATATCTCACTGATTCATCTATTTCTTAGTATTTATTAGAGTATCCTCAGTTTTAAAGTCTCAAGAGAACAGTCTTTCTGAGTAGAAGTAGTTATAAATAATTGTTACTGTAAGATCTATCATGAGGGATTAATCTTTTTGAAATTTGAGTGAGTAGGAAAGAACAGAAACAGTGGGAAAGATTTGTGAGTGTTGGTAAATATCACAGCCTTTTTTCAGGAGCTAAAAAAACATAGGAATAGTTTTATGCAGTATGAGGGCCTCACATTAGCTTATCCCTGATAGTATATGAAATGGTACAACATGAGAGCCAATATGCACAAATGTTTATTTGCTGTGTTGAGTGTGTGTTATATGTGTATAATGAGTGTGTGTGTGCGTGTTTTTGTGACATATCAGGACACAAATTTGTATAATGACATAGGTATTACAAGGAGAGGGTGACTTATGAGGACATTGTTATGTCCCCACTTTTCAAAAGGTTTATAAATCATACAGAATGAGTTTTTTGAGAGAGTAAAAATGTGCACAGGTTCCTATGAAGGCTAGGTTTAGGTGTAGGGTTGGTGTAGGGCGATAGAAAATACAGTTTGTACATTATTAAAACCACCAACGATTCACAAAAATTTGTGTGTGTGTGTGTGTGTGTGTGTGTGTAATTTTGTACCTGTCGCATTGATCGTGTTGAACATAGTGCTGTTTTAAGTGTTCTTGCAAGGCCTCACCATGGCAACTGTCACAATGAAACCTTGCAAAAATAGCACTCTCGTGGAGGTGCACCTTTCTCACCTTTTCTTTTTCACTTTTATGTTCGAAAATCTGCTCCGTTCTTAAGCATTCCTTCATGAGATTTATATGGAGGGGAATGGGAAGACTGATGCTAACAAACACTTATGTAGTTGATCCTCAAAAACTGTGGCCATTTCTCACAGTGGAGTAAGATTCAGACTGGATGTGTTAAAAAAATTAATCCTTTTTCATTTAAAGTTACTCTTATGACCCTGAGAAAGAATAAAAAGGAACTTGAACCTATATGAGCTCAGGTTACGATGGAATCCATGACATTGTATTTTATTATTTTATTTTATATTTGTTTGATGAAATGCTTTGCTCATAGTGATTGTTGTGGACTGTGTTGGCTGGTGGTTCTTCTATCCAATATTAATTTCAGGTTTTATTTTTATAGCTATTTTCACAGCACAAATTGCAATTTGGTCCTGGAACAAACACCAGTAAAACTTTGACTGATATTTCCTTGTATAGCAAACCAAGGGATATTAAAGAGATAAATGAAATAAAATTTTGCTGTTAATTTACTCACCCTCAGGCCATCCAAGATGATTTTTAGCTGAAACCATGGTTCTTGGTGGTTCATAAAATGCAAGTCAGTGGCTACAAGCACTTAAGAGTCAAAAAAACATTATTTACAACATTATTAATCCATAGCCTCAGGCAATTGTTGACACATGTGCACATCACTGGCTCACAGTCCGAGTCAGAACTGTTTCCTCGGTTCAGTAACTGTTGGAGTAACTGGAACACTGAATGAGTTGGCAAAAACCCAGCATTATATACTAGTGCTGGGCAATGGTTAATCACGTTTAATCACATCCAAAATAAAAGTTTTTGTTTATATTATGTGTGTGTGTGTGTGTGTGTGTGTGTGTGTGTGTGTGTGTGTGTGTGTGTGTGTGTGTGTGTGTGTGTGTGTGTGTGTGTGTGTGTGTGCGCGCGCTGTGTATATTTATTATGCATACAGGTGCATGTCAATAAATTAGAATGTTGTGGAAAAGTTCATTTATTTCAGTAATTCAACTCAAATTGTGAAACTTGTATATTAAATAAATTCAATGCACACAGACGGAAGTCTTTGGTTCTTATAATTGTGATAATTTGGCTCACATTTAACAAAACCCACCAATTCACTATCTCAACAAATTAGAATACTTCATAAGACCAATAAAAAAAAAAAAACATTTTTAGTGATATGTTGGCCTTCTGGAAAGTATGCTCACGCTGATGACAATGCACCCCAAATCATCACAGACTGTGGAAACTTAACACTGGACTTCAAGCAACTTGGGCTATAAGCTTCTCCACCCTTCCTCCAGACTCTAGGACCTTGGATTCCAAATGAAATACAAAACTTGCTCTCATCTGAAAAAAGAACTTTGGACACTGGGCAACAGTCCATTTCTTCTTCTCCTTAGCCCAGGTAAGACGCTTCTGACGTTGTCTGTGGTTCAGGAGTGTCTTAACAAGAGGAATACGACAACTGTAACCAAATTCCTTGACATGTCTGTGTGTGGTGGTTCTTAATGCTTTGACCCCAGCCTCAGTCCGTTCCTTGTGAAGTTCACCCAAATTCTTGAATTGATTTTGCTTGAAAAGCCTCTCAAGGCTGCGGTTCTCTCAGTTGGTTGTGCATCTTTTTCTTCTACAGTTTTTCCTTCCACTCAACTTTCTGTTAACATGCTTGGATACAGCACTCTGTGAACAGCCAGCTTCTTTGGCAATGAATGTTTGTGGCTTACCCTCTTTGTAAAGGGTGTCAATGATTGTCTTTTGGACAACTGTCAGATCAGCAGTCTTCCCTATGATTGTGTAGTGAACCAAACTGAGACTCCACTTTGAAGGCTCAGGAAATCTTTGCAGGTGTTTTGAGTTGATTAGCTGACTGGCATGTCATCATATTCTAATTTGTTGAGAGAATTGGTGGGTGTTTGTTAAATGTGAGCCAAATCATCACAATTAAAAGAACCAAAGACTTTAACTACTTCAGTCTGTGTACATTGAATTTATTTAATACACGAGTTTCACAATCTGAGTTAAATTACTGAAATAAATGAACTTTTCCACCACATTCTAATTTATTGAGATGCACCTGTATATAAAAACACACACACATACAGTATATATTTTGAAAATATTTACGTGTATATATTTATATTCATATAATTTATATTATATGTAAATATATTTAATATATAAACAACATATTTTTCTTAAATATATCCATGCATGTGTGTGTATTTATGTATACATAATAAATATAGACAGTACACACATACTGTATATTATGTACACAAAAACTTTTATTTTGCATGCGATTAATCACAAATCAACAAATTAGAATATCAGGTATTAATTCTGTGTTTTCTGCAAAATGCTGGGTGAAATATGGACAAACCCTGGGTTGTTTTGACCGGCGGTTTGGTTAAATGTTTGACCAACCCTCTCGACAGCTTTTATTAACTCAACTGTTGCTTAAAAATTACTATACCACTGGTTTAAAATGAAAGTAAAATATGTTGGAAATTGAAAATCAGACACATTATTACTAGAGGCATCAGTAATAATTAAAAGGTGAACATTTATTAAAAAAATGTTTATTATTTTCAATTAAATTGACTAAATGTTCATGTCCTACCTCAGCAAGAAGTCATGTGCCCCATGTTCTATTATTTGTTCAGAATAAGAACTAGCATGATCATGCTCTAAAGTCCCAAAAATACACAGAACTACACATTTGCTTTAAAACAAAACTGGTGCGGGATTAAGTAGATATATTTACTGTACCAACAGTCAGTTGAAATAACCTACAAATGCTTCCTGTTGTTTGCCCATGATAAAGAATGTCTTTAAAACAACACCTTCTTGGGCAGCTTGTGAACGTCTAAAACACTAGCACAAAACCACATAAAGTATTTTTATTGGACCTTTTTATTGCTTTATTTTTATTACAGTACCATGTAAATGCCATGGAATATGAATATTGTTATTCAATAGGCCTATATTCTAAAAATGCTGTCATTGTAAGTGATTTTGAAAGTAATTCCACATCATAGAGAAAAAGAAAACAAGTTTGGAGTTTTCCATTTGGACGGCTGGAAGCTAGAATAGTGTATTAGTATGTATGTTGCTTCTCTTCAGCTCCTTTTAGCAAACCGAGGTAAGAAAGACACAATCTTTTCTTTGTCAAACTTTACATTTCTTGGCTATACCACCAATCTCTAGTTACCACCTAATATATTCCACTGACCATACCAAGGGTCTTGTTTTAATGTGATCAGAGAGAATATGCTAAACTTAAGGTCTAATGGAACAGAAGATGAGATATATTATGTAACCAGAATAGATGTGTAAAATTGCTCGCTCATTTTACAATTCCTGCAGCTCCAGTTAAATGTTTAATGAGTTATACAGAATTCTGCTCAGGTTCATCTGAAATGCAGCTTTGTGCCCAGCCTTGGCTGGAAGTAAAATTGAGACGGTGCCATTGTTACATTCATACTTCCTTTTTCACCCTTACTAGCTCTCGAGCAGTTGTAATTTATCTTCGGCATTTGGCTAGTCCTCTAGGTAGATATGTTTCTAAATAGGCTGTCTAGACGTGGTGTGCTGGAGAATGAAGACAAGAGAGGGACAATAAAATGTCCAGGAGAGGCTCTTATTTAATGGAATGCACATTTTGCCCTTGGTACTGAGTGATCACTGTTGCCAGAGCTAGCATAGATGGTCTGGCATTACAGTAAACTCTTATAAATGTGTCAAGGGTTTTAACAGCCAACAGCCTGGCACAGGCAGACAATGTGGCAAAGTACAGAATAACATATTTTTTAGTAATGCATGCCATTAAAAGCATATTGAAGCATAACAGCAGCATTTAGGGTCAATGGGAATTGTATTCACAATTTTTTATGAGCAGATCCAATTTAATATGAACGTAATAAATAATATTATGAAATATAGATCAAAGAGTGTTTTTGAATTGGTTAATATGAGCTTTCCACAGGCCTTAGTTTCATGAGCAGTTTTTCTATCTGTTTTAACGGGTCATTTTTAAAAAAAAAATACATTTAAGCTATGTAAAGAATAAAAAATGTTATTTGATTTGGATTTTTGGATGTTCTTCAAAAAGTGGAATTTTTTTTGTGTGTGTGCCTTTAGTATATTGCAAAGTACAGATTTTAGCTGGCCAGGGCGTCTTAAATTTTGCTCTAAAGAGTCAGTTTGGACCAGTTTGAACCTCCTCAATGAAAATGCATGCCTGTGCTTATTAAGTTGTGTATAAATACATTCAAATGACATATTAGAAAAGAAGAACGATGAAAAAAAACTTTTCTTTGTTGATGTATTTTTAAACAAAAAAAGAAAAAAAACTAAACTAAAAAAGATAATGGCACTAAAATAATTTTTTGGGATTTTCGCTCTCGATAGACATTTTTTTTTTTTAAGTTAAAAGTCAGATTTGTGAGATATAAACTTGCAATTGTAGGAAAGTAATATCTTTTTACCTCAGTTGAACTTTATAACTCAAGTGAGTTTATATCTATATAGTAGTAAGAACTGTGAAAAGTTTGCAAGAAAACAAGAAAGAATTGTGAAGAAAAGGTCAAAATTGCAAGAAAAGAAGACAGAATTGAGAGAAAAAAAACATTGCAATTGTGAGGAATAAAGTTTATATTATTATTATTATTATTATTATTCCTGCAATTCTGACTTTGCAAAATCACCTTTTTATTTTTAATTTGTGATTTGTGCCCATTCATTGGTGGAAATATACATATATATATATACAGTCAAGCCCGAAATTATTCTGACTTAAAGTTACTTTTATTCAACCAGCAAGTTTTTTTTTTTTTTTTTTTTTTGACTGGAAATGACACAGGCTTCTCCCAAAAGATAATAAGACGATGTACAAGAGGCATCATTGTGGAAAAAAAATATTTCTCAGCTTTTATTTACATTTGAACAAAAAGTGGCATGTCCAAAATTATTCATACCCTTTGCAAACTGTCACAGTCTATGGGAAAATCCAGAGTTCTATACCATTTCAAATAGTCCAAGCTGTTCTAAAGCATCCTAATTACCCTGATTTATTGGGAACAGTTGTTTTAATCAACTCAACAGGTGAAAAACAGAAGCTCTCTGCTGTTGGTTTGTGGACAGTCATAGCTAAGACAAAGGAGCTCACTGAAGACCTGCGGCTGCGCATTGTGGCTGCTCATAAGTCAGGAAAGGGCTATTAGACCATATCTAAATGTTTTGAAGTTCCAGTGGCTAAAGTGCAAAGTTTTGTTAAAAAATACAAGACGTTCCGCACTGTGAAAAATCTCAGAGGACGTGGTCAGAAGCCAAAAGTGACACCTGTGCTGGCCAGGAGGATAGTGAAAGAGGTAAAAAAAGAATCCAAGGATCACCACCAAGGCCATCCTGATAAATCTGGGCTTTGCTGGTGGCAACATCTCAAGGCACACTGCACACCACTACCACGGACGCAGACCAAGAAGGACACCACTTCTACAGATAAGGCACACAAAAGCCCACTTGGCCTTTGCAAATGCTCATCTGGACAAAGAAGAAGTGTCACGGGAGAGAAGGACGAGATCTGGGTCCAAATGCAGGGAGTATATTTAATAACAATAAACACAAATAAACAGAACAAAACAAAACCAAAAGGCCAACACGGCACACACGACTGGATCTGGGCAGGAGCAGGATTCACATAAAACTTGAAAACAGAGACAGGAAACAAACCATACGGAAGACAGGTTACAGGAAACAATGCAGACTCACCAGGGTAGTGGAAGTGTGGAGATTATAAAGACAAATCATAAGTGTTATCAGCTGGGGAAGACAGGTGACAATCAAGGCAGGTGCAACAATCAGGGAAGTGTAGTGCAGGGAAGGGAAAACAGCGACATTGTGTGGCGAAGGGAAAGGGGCTTCCAGACGTTCCCAAAGTCTGGAGGGAGGAGGTACGGAGGAAGGCAACTCAGGGGGAGGGATGGCGGGCCAGGCCCGTGCAGTGGAGGAACGTGAGTTGGCTTCGCCGCTAGAGGAACGCGAGCCGGCCTCACCGCCAGAGGAACGTCAGCGGGCACCGCTGCCAGAGGAACGCGAGCCGGCCTAGCCGCCAGAGGAACGTGAGCTGGCATAGCCGCCAGAGGAACGCCAGCAGCCACCGCCGCGTCCGGCACAGAGAAAGCGGTCACCGCCGCGCCAGGAACAGAGAAAGCGGTCACCGCCGCGCCAGGAACAGAGAGAATGGTCACCGCCGCGTCAGGAGCAGAGAGAACGGTCACCGCCGCGTCCGGAACAGAGAGAACGGTCACCACCGCGTCCGGAACAGAGAGAACGGTCACCGCCGCGTCCGGAACAGAGAGAGCGGTCACCGCCGCGTCCGGAACAGAGAGAGCGGTCACCGCCGCGTCCGGAACAGAGAGAGCGGTCCCCGCCGCGTCCGGAACAGAGAGAGCGGTCACCGCCGCGTCCGGAACATAGAGAACGGTCACCGCCGCGTCCGGAACAGAGAGAGCGGTCACCGCCGCGTCCGGAACAGAGAGAGCAGTCACCGCCGCTTCCGGAACAGAGAGAGCGGTCACCGCCGCGTCCGGAACAGAGAGAGCTGTCACCGCCTCGTCCGGAACAGAGAGCGTGGTCACCGCCGCGTGAGGAACAGATATAGCGGTCGCCGCCACATCAGGAACCGAGATAGCGGTCACCGCCGCGTCAGAAACAGAGAGAGCGGTCACCGCCGCGTGAGGAACAGATATAGTGGTCGCCGCCGCATCAGGAACCAAGATAGCGGTCACCGCCGCGCCAGGAACAGAGAGCGCGGTCACCGCCGCGTCAGGAACAGAGAGAGCGGTCACCGCCGCGTCAGGAACAGAGAGCGCGGTCACCGCCGCATGAGGAACAGATATAGCGGTCGCCGCCGCATCAGGAACCAAGATAGCGGTCACCGCCGCGTCAGGAACAGAGAGCGCGGTCACCGCCGCGTCAGGAACAGAGAGCGCGGTCACCGCCGCATCCGGAACAGAGAGCGCGGTCACCGCCGCGTGAGGAACAGATATAGCGGTCACCGCCGCGTCAGGAACAGAGAGCGCGGTCACCGCCGCGTGAGGAACAGATATAGCGGTCACCGCCGCATCCGGAACAGAGAGCGCGGTCACCGCCGCGTGAGGAACAGATATAGCGGTCACCGCCGCGTCAGGAACAGAGAGCGCGGTCACCGCCGCGTCAGGAACAGAGATAGCGGACGCCGCCGCCTTCCCGCGGAAGAGCGTCTCCGCCCCCGCCGCAAAGTAGGGGCGCATCTGCGCAGCCTCGGCCCTATAGGCGTCCATCTCCGCCAGGCAGGCGTAGATGTAATCGAAACGAGTGGCCGACGCCGCCTCGAAGGACATCCCCACCGTCTCGGGAACAGAGCGGGTGGTCGCCGCCCCCAAGCGGGCGCACGCCGCCGCCAAACGGGGGGACGCCGCCTCCCTGAAAAAATTCCTCCCCGCTGGACCCATCTTGGGAGTCTGCATTCTGTCACGGGAGAGAAGGACGAGATCTGGGTCCAAATGCAGGGAGTATATTTAATAACAATAAACACAAATAAACAGAACAAAACAAAACCAAAAGGCCAACACGGCACACACGACTGGATCTGGGCAGGAGCAGGATTCACATAAAACTTGAAAACAGAGACAGGAAACAAACCATACGGAAGACAGGTTACAGGAAACAATGCAGACTCACCAGGGTAGTGGAAGTGTGGAGATTATAAAGACAAATCATAAGTGTTATCAGCTGGGGAAGACAGGTGACAATCAAGGCAGGTGCAACAATCAGGGAAGTGTAGTGCAGGGAAGGGAAAACAGCGACATTGTGTGGCGAAGGGAAAGGCAGCAGCCCAGAGTCATGACAAGAAGACTTTTGGTCTGCTGTTTTATGGTCAGATGAAACAAAAATTGAATTATTTGGCCACAATGATGTAGCCTTTATTTGGCGTAAAAAAGGTGAAGCCTTCAACCCTAAGAACACCATCCCCACTGGGGGGGGGGGGGTTCAGCCGGTGGACCAGGGAACTTAATCACAGTAAACAGCACCATGAAAAAGGAGCAATACATCAAAATTCTCAACAACAACATCAGGCAGTCTGCAGAGAAACTTGGCCTTGGGCACCAGTGGACATTTCAGCACAACAACGACCCAAAACACACAGCAAAAGTGGTGAAGAAATGGTTAGCAGACAAAAACATCAACGTTTTGCAGTGGCCCAGCCAGAGTCCTGACTTAAATCAAATTGAGAATCTGTGGAGGGAGCTAAAGATCAGGATGATGCCATGGAGACCCTAAAAGTAAATCAAACGCTTCCTATATTTGCTGACCAGCTTTTTGCATGTCTCCACTGGTATTTTTGCCCATTCATCTTTAGCGATGAGCTCCAACTCTTTCAGGTTGGAGCTCATCGCTAAAGATGAATGGGCAAAAATACCAGCGGAGACATGCAAAAAGCTGGTCAGCAATTATAGGAAGCGTTTGATTGCTGTAATAGCCAATAAAGGCTTTTCTATTGATTATTGAGAAGGGTATGAATAATTTTGGACATGCCACTTTTTGTTCAAATGTAAATAAAAGATGAGTAATAATTTTTTTTCAACAATGATGCCTCTTGTACATCATCTTATTATCTTCTGGGAGACGTCTGTCATTTCTAATTAAAAAAAAACTTGCTGGTTGAATAAAAGTAACTTTAAGTCAGAATTTGCCAGGGGTATAAATAATTTCGGGATTGACTGTATATATAATTTATTTATTTATTCTCCCTATAGTCTACCGGCAACTGTTTGATTACCAACATTCTTCACGAGCTCTTCTTTTGTGTTCGACACAAAAAAGAAACACAGAAGTTATATAATGCAGTTGTAACTGCTGTAAATATATGAAAATATTTATGTAAAAGATATTATTTTCTTGCAGCAAGTAGGCCCCTCCCTGTTGTATTTCCCTGGGCTTCAGTCCATGATTTAATGCTTGCCTGAATGTCTAAATAAAATCTGATCAAGCAATATGGATTTGTGCCCTCATCCAAATGTTTAATAGGATGAGTGGAATTGCTATTCATACCACAAAACAGGAAATTATCTTCCCATCTGAAATGTTTAGCTCATCCTAGCAGCATACCAAAATCTATTTCTCTCCCACTGAGCAAAGCAAAGAGTTACTTATACAGAAATGAAATGGTCATGAAGCTTCAAGAACTTTAAACCTCTTTTGCTGTTCCTTAAAGGGGTTTCTGTGCAGAACCGAAAACCCATTACAGGATTAACTGTTTTTTAAATCACTCTGGCCACTAGTTCTTGAGTAGTAGATTCATTCACCTTGGCTGCCGTTGAGTGGCATAGCTGTTGGAGAGTAACTGACCACTGACCAGGGTTATTTTCTTAGAGGGAGGCAGTGAATGAGAAAATGAGAAATATGATGACAAACAGTGTCTTAAGAATTAAATTTATCTAAAATAACACTGTCTAACAGCCACATCATTGAATAAAGGTTTAGGGGGATGAAGTTGGTCTCATTTGCGCCTCCCATGAGCACATGGAATGAATCAAACTGCTGGAATTGTTTTTGTTTATTGGAAATTAAAGGACTAATTCACTTCTGAATTAAAAATTCCTGACCCTAATGTCATCCAAGATGTTCTTTCTTTCTTCAGTCAAAATGAAATTAAGATTTTTGAGGAAAACATTCCAGAATTTTTCCTTTTTCTGTAAAGGGTGTTTGACTTTTTTTACATGTTTGAGTCAGTACCTCCGCCTACATCACACATGATCTTTCCAACGTGATTACATAATGTGTGGATTTTTTAGATAATGACCAATCATTTAATTAGATAAGACTGTTATTCCTCGGCTGGGACTGTGTAGAGCCCTTTGAAGCTGCGCTGAAACTGCAATTTGGACCTTCAACCCAATAATCCCCATTGAAATCCACTATATGGAGAAAAATCCTAAAATGTTTTCCTCAAAAACTTTTTCAACTGAAGAAAAAAAAGACATGAACATCTTGGATGACATGGAGGTGAGTAAATCATCAGCAAATTCTAATTCTGGAGTGAATTGTTTTAAGTAAAGCACTCTCCAAATGAAAGTCACACCAATCTTTGTGCATGCTACCATCGTGAAATCTACTCCGTTGTAAAACAACATTCCTTTGACTTTTATTGAAGAAAGTTCTACAGATTTAAAATGACATGAGGCTAAATAATGATACTGTAATTTATGATGTTCCTTGGTTCTTCCCGAAGGACTTGATTGTTAAAAATACTTGTGATATTTTAAGATTTTCTACCCTAGAAACATTTGGAAAGTTTGTGTATCTTTCTTTTTGAAATCTTTCTTTTTGGTCATTGCTTGCAAATGCCCATATTTGTGGTGTCTCTGAAGATATGTTTCTCTGACATGTCCTCTTTCCAGATGCCTAAAGCATCCCTTGACACATACCACACACCACAAACAAATTTGGGCCACTCGTTTCTTGTAGGCTGTGGGACCGAACACTGGAGGCTGTACCACTGCCAACCAGCTGTGGAACCTCAAAACAGATAATGGCATGCGTTGGCTGGGGAGAGCAGAGGAAAGTGGGCCACAGTCCACCCTGGGCTATGCAAATCCATCCACTGTTTTATCGTGATATCTAATCTCACCAAGTTAAAATGTTTGTCTTGTTTGCTGTCTTCCTCCTATTACCTATTACTTCCTCTGTCTTTGTGACTGGTTGTAACGAGGACTCTGGGAAGCGTTGAAGATCCAAATGCAGGCTTTATTGAACAGATCGTGGTCAGACAGGCAAGGCCAATATCCAAACAAACAGTAACACGAAGGCAAGACAAAAGCGTAATCCAGTAATCAGGCGTGGGTCAAATCCAATTGAGCAGTCCAAAGTAGAAAAATAACAAAACAGTGAAATAAGGAAAAACTATGGCTAAGAAACAAAACTATGGCAATGAAAACAAAACTATGACCGTGAAACAAAACCGTGAAAATAATCAAACAAGGCAATGAAACAAGAGAAATGCTTAGTAGAGTCCGCAACAGCAAATCAATACTTCGCAGGGCCTGTTTGCAAAAGGCCCTGCTTAAATGTCCAACCAAACAGGAAGTAACCAACGAGGCAGCAGAGGGAGCAGCAACAGTCAGAGAGTAAGGGCTCCCTCTGCTGGCTTGGCGTTACACTGGTATACAGCGAGACATTTTTAGCAGATTTTGGCTTACTGGCCTTTTCCTTCACTCAAGCAAATGGCTTTTCAGATCAAATCATAGAAGAGCTCAGTTGAGCACTATCAGCTAAATGAACCATAAATTTAATGATACAAGAGTTAGCTACATTCTCGAATTTGTACTTAAAGAGTGCTGATACAGATAGCTTAAGACAGTATGAGAAGGACTGCAGTTATTGCAGTGTCTATATCCAATAATACATACTTACCAACTAGGCAAGAATCAGTATGTGAAAAGAGTAGCTTGCTCAAAACCAGCTTTTATTATGCCACAGTCGGCCACTTTCGCACTTTCCAGTCATGCGTGTGTGAGGTAAATCAGTGCTATTTTATCATATTAGATATGTTTAATATGTTAAACACACTTAAATGTATTAAAACATCTTTGGTGTTTCCATGTTTTCTACTAAATAAAACCGTAAATCGAGGGTGTATGACATCATTGGCAGGTGACGCAATGACAAGGGATGGGTCACTAGTTAAAGTTGCTTATTTCTCTGCATTTAAACATTAAACACTTGGGAATTATTCACTGAATCACTCATCCAACCGATTTGTTCCAGGAACAAAATAAGTATGAGTCATTGAATCATTTACTCAACTGGTTCATTCGAACACACAAATTCATTCAGGAATGAAACACCACTGATTGCTCAGGGAGCAACACTTGTGTTGCTCAGGGATGTGCAATAGTTTATTCTGCTTTGATTCTTGCAATTCTGTGTTGAAAATGCAACTTACTTTCAATTAATTTCTTTATTAATCTGGTGTGTGAAACCTGCAGTTTCGTTTCTGCAGCCGAATCAGAGCTGTGCATTTGGCATGCAATTGTAAATGTACAAATGTACTAAGGTTTGTTTTTCAATTACAAAAATTCCATGTTTTGACATTTCTTATGGTTTCTCTAAATAAAAAAATGCAAATTACAGTATTTAAATATAGGTCCACCATAATTGGCACTAAATTAATGTTTATAATGCCGCTACAAAATGTATATGCATTTAGTCATATGTGACTAAAGACACTTAACATGAAGACATTTTTCTGAGTGATTCAAACTGTGAGATTACACCATGCAAAATTAGACAAGGCATGCAAGATTAGACAAGGAAAATTGTCAGTTGCCTTATGAAACTTCATTTGAAACATTTATTCTATTGCCTATTAACAGGCTGCACTGGTATGAGGAAATCATACTTTCTTGGAATAATTTAATTACTTAATTAAGTTAAATTTTTAAACTGCACTTTAGAAGTAGAACTTAATGCATCTCACTAAGATGATCTGTGAAATGTAATTTCAAACACTTGACCCCCAATTGTATCCAATTAGCATTTTTGCCATCTTCCATGTGCGTCTGAAGAGCCGTGCAGGAATTAGAGAGATATGCTTGCATTACGTGTGTCCAACTGAAGGGCCTTTATAATGAGCGTTACATTGAGCTCAGAGCTTCCTGCCACAATACACGTGAGGACTGCTCTCCAGACAGACTCTTTAGTAACGCCAGACCAATGGTTTACCACACCAAGCACATTTCAAAGAGGGAGGGAAGCGAGACAGACAAAGTGCAGAGAACAAGAGCGAGCTCATTCACAGTCCATCGAAAAGGTATAAAAGGGTCTCTGGGGACATGTTGCTACATACTGGTGCTGGTTCAAACATACTGCTGAACACTTCCCTGAAGTTCTACTAAACTATATATAATTGCAACATAACTTTAATAATAAATAACTAATACCAACTTTTATTATACATGTATAGCAATGAAAGGCAGAATTTCGTCCGTATTTACTTTAGACCTATAGGCTATATATTTAGATTTTAATTGACATTATGTTGTTTGTCCTGCCCTGCTGAAAAAAACAGCATATGCTGGTTAGGTAGGTTTTGGTGCTGGGATGCTGGTATTAGCTGGTTTATGCTGGTCCTTTGCTGGTTTATGCTGGTCATTTGCTGGTTTATGCTGGCCATTTGCTGGTTTATGCTGGTCCTTTGCTGGTTTATGCTGGTCCTTGACCAGCAACATGACCAGCATAAACCAGCATTAACCAGCAAAGGAAAGCACCTACAGTTGGGATTTGAGTGACCATGGAGAAATGGTAAAAGGTTGCCTGGTCTGCCTTGGGTCCTGGCTTTCATATGAATGTTACTTTGACACATACCACCTAACTAAAGATTGTAGCAGACCATGTCATGGCAGTGGCTTATTTCAGCAGTATAATGCACTTTGACATATTTAAAAAATATGTTCAGGAATGGTTTGAGGAACCAAAGAGTTCAAGGGGTTGGCCTCCAAATTGCCCTTATATAGAAAATTACTTTAAAAGGGTAGTAAACTGTAAGGGATTAATTACATTTAATTTAGCTCAAAGGGAATCGAATATGATTCAATGGGGAATTTGAACAGAATCACTGTTTTACGGCTGTTCAGAGTCGACCCGCGATTCATTCACAAGCCGTGTAACAGAAACTCTGCAATGGATATTACTATCCAGAATATAGTGAAACACTATATATTAGCACAGTAGCAAAATCTGCAGTTTAAGACATTAACTTGTAAGCACAAAACACAAGATACTTATCTTTTTTAATAAAAATATGATTTTATTGGATAAACCTAACACATACAAACTAATCTAACATGAACACACGCATTCACACAGGTTGCAGAAAGAGAAAGTGAGGAAAGAATGAGTTTAAAGGAATGAAAATATGAAGTCCCAAGTTTATAGCAATATGTGCAATTGCTTAGACCTGAACAACCATCAATCACTTAATTAACCCTCGTATTGAGTCTCTCAAAGAGGTTATCAAACTTTATATCACATGCACCAGTTCAGTGAGAATCTGGAGGTTGTACTTGCGTTGCCTTTGTATCGAGGGGATTCCTTTCGTGCGTCGTTCCAAAAGGGGTTTCCCGGGGTTGCTGATTGGATGGGAGTTCGGTAGTCTTTGGACATGAAGTCTTGGGCGTTGGCTTGAGGATGCGAGTTGTGCGCTGTTAAAGTTGAGGTCAGCGAAGACGTTTGGGTCGGTCGCGGCTTGCACAAAACTTAACTAGAACACGAAACTCTCAACGGAAAGAAATAAAAGAATTAAAGTAAAAGACAGGCGTGTAATGATCTCCTCATGTTTCCTTTAGAGGAGCACTTGGCATGCTGGCATGCAGGCCAGGGAGCGTTCAAGAAGAACGCTAACAGCATCGGAACGCGGAGTAGGAAGAGAGAGTCAGCGTAAGAGGGTCGTCGTAAGAGAGGTGTAAGAGAGTGATTTGAATGGTGTCCTGAGTATTTAAAGTCAGCTTTTGGACACATCCCAAATGATGTCTTGACCAATTAGAACAATGTCCTAAGTCCGGGTACGGTTAGTTTCTCCTCCCAACCATGAATCACAATGTCATCTGATCAGTCCTGTGATCCCAAATTCCCGCTCTTAGCAGAGATAAATTTGGACATGATTTCTATAACGAGACTATAATACATTTTGCAAAGAATTGAATTACAGGAACATTTCGAGAATGCAATTTCGAACTCAGGCATATCAAACACCAATATAAACCATCAAACTATTCAATAGTTATCAAAAAGGACATACACAATAAGTGATTAAAACATAATAGGCAAATGTGTGGGTTACATATATGATAGGAAATTATGCATAGAAATGATGAGTTGCTCATGAGTCCTTTTTAGCATAATTTTGGGTGCATATATATATATCAATGGGCAGTTTTCTGGGAATGTGAGGGTCTGTTCTCTAAGCTGGGAGGTCAAAAGTTTAGGGAAGGGGGGATCTCAGTCTTTTGTCCTCCGGGGGGAGTCCACCAACCAAACTCTAATGACTTTACTCATGTGATGTTCATGATGTGCATTTCTTTGACCATTAATCTTGGTTATTTGCTCCAAATTTGACAATCTACAAGGGTCCTTTTGTTTCAATGTTGCAAGTTCCTAGTTTTAAGCTTCTAGTTTAAATGGTTGTTTCGAGCTGGCTGGCGCCAGGCTATCAAACGTCAGATTTATGACGGGGCCTCTTGTGGAATTTGAGTCTGTAGAAGTGTTTTAACTTCTAATCGAATCTCCTAAATTGTCTGATTCGCGCTGAAATCCTACAAAACCTAAAAACTAAAAAGTCTGTCATTGATTAATCACCCCCCTGCATGTACCAAACCCGTAAAACCTTCGTTCATCTTTGGAACACAAATTAAGATACTTTTGATGAAATCTTAGAGTTTTCTGACCCTGCATAGACAGCAATGGTCTTTCCATGTTCAAGGTCCAGAAAGGTTCCAAGAACATTAACAAAATAATCCATGTGACATCGGTGGTTCATCCACAATTTTATGAAGCTATGAGGGTCCGAAAGCTCTTGGATTTCATCAGAAGCATCTTAATTTGTGTTCCAAAGAGGAACGAAGGTCTTACGAGTTTGGAACAACATGAGGGTGAATAATTAATGACAGAATTTCATTTTTAGTTGAAATTCCCTTTAAAAATCACCTTATGAAGGAATAAGGTGTCCTGTTTCTAGAGTGACCCTATTACTCTGCACAGCCATTGCATTCATACAAAACACAGAGCTGACATAAGCATTAAGCATCAAACACTGCAAGCAATTTCACAGATTATTATCATGCATTAACATAACGTAATAATGTAATCCCTTGCCATCATCCAAATGAATTTGAAAATAGCACTTGTATGTTTTAAAAAAATGCCATTATCATATTTATTTACCCTGCTGAATGTCTATTAAAACTTTGTAAACTTCCTCCCATGTGGGCAGAACAGTTTGCACTTGTTCATTACCGCAGTATCGGGCTGTAATCTCCATCGCCACTGTTTTCTCATTATAGAATAGCATGCAGCATTCATAATGAAAAGTGCTATTTTTCTCATAAATAGCTGACTATGTCTCTTGCAAGCTCTTGCATCTCACCTTGATGAACAGAATTGAAGCCGTTCTCAAGCAATTGAGAGTCGCTTATTGTTGTCATTAGTGCGGTGCAGATTGGTTTTGTAACAGTAATGGAGTCAGATGCACCAATACTTTAGTGTACAAAAACAAAAAGATGATATTAATGTAATGAGTGCTGAACAGACTAAAAGAAAATGAATCGGAATATATGTGAGAGAATATGAAACATCAAAAGGAAATGAGAATTTTACATTTAAAAATACCATGTTACAGTATTTGCGTTATTCATTATAAAAATAACCTAACAAAAAACGAATTACATAAATAACAGTATATTTCAGTCAACTTGATACTTTTTTGTTATATGTATTTATACAACAGTTCTTTCTGGTCCTTGAATCTGATCTGGCTGATAAGAGTGTGATATTACAGTCCAACAGAACTCCAAAAGCCATTTCACTATTTGTAAATGTATCACTCCACTTATATTACTTCTTACAGTGAGTGTCATGGCAGACGCCCAAATCCACTGTAATTTTATCAATAATACTGTTTTTGTGCCATGGAATGTAGTTTTAAGAGTTTTTTAGACGATAATGTTCTTGTTTATATTCCAATTATGCAGTTACAAAGATAATGCTTTCCTCAGCAGATATCCAAACTAATGATAATTTTGAACACAAAGCCGATTTGAAGAATGAATGCTGTATCAGATGCCGAACCACAGCAGTGATATCTCACATTTACTCTTGCGATATTGCTCATTTTTCTAGTTTTCATCCCTTTCACATAGCATTATTAATTATTTTATCTGATATAAAGCATAAGAAGTTAAAAGATTCTATTTATCCAACCTGATCTCATGACGAAAACATACCTGTGGGACAGTGGCGGCTACTGGTCTGTCAAATAGGGGAAGCTCATTTTCGATCTAAAAAAAATATTAAACTCTGTAAAAGTGAAACAAGGAATGTGGTGTATAATTGTGTGAAATGTATGATGAAAATCAAGCAATTTCGCCAAGCAAATATAAAGAAATAGGTTGCAGCAGTTTTTATTTCGACTGAACTTGAGAAATCCGCGATGGGACTGAGCGCGAATAGCTTCAGCGATTCCTTATAGTACAAAATCGCTGTCAGTCAAAAGGAGATGCAATCTTTCGACAGACCCTCCAATCATCACGCAGAAGCTCGGAGTCCAGGCCAGCCCACTCCTCATTCACCCCCAGAGACGCTGAGCGTCCGTGGGCGGGACATAATCGCAGCGTTTATCCAATGACCGTCTAGTTTCAAAGCACTGAAAAAAAACGTTCAAAGCAGCCGCATTGAAGTCAATGGACGCTGGGCTTCAACGGGGAAATGCACTGTGACGCTACAGGAATGTATGAGAAGAAAATCAAGTCAGCCGACCTGCTATATCTAACTGATTCTGAACGAACTCTAATGAGAGATGAACGTTTTCTAACGCATTTTTAGTCAATAAAATGTTAATACAATAGTACATAATTTGACCATTAATTTTGTTACATTATAGGGGAAGCTGAGCTTCCCTTGCAGTCTTAAAGAAATCGCCACTGCTGTGGGAACTTTTTCGCAAGACGTTTCATGATATATTCAATGTAAAATATATCAAAGCTTTTTTAAAGTTTTCCCCCCAGAGCAGATAAACATACATATGGTACATTTTATGTGATGTTGGTTTTGTATGTGTCAGAGTCCTGACTTGAAATGTCTTTTGAGTGGCGCTACAACTCATCAATGATCTGTGACATTTTAAAATAACATACAATCTGCCCTACACCTAAACCTACCCAATAGTATGAACAAAATCAAATATGTTGTAAAAATGCAATCGCAAACATGCTATTTTAGCTTGTTTTTTGATCTCTCATTTTTCAGCTCTTTCATTGCAAGACATGTTTTTCACAGGATTCGTACCCAAAGATTCCACATCCTAACTCCAATTCTGTGCTGGCTGAGCTACCAACCAAGCTTGTTATGTCTGGAAAGCAAAACAAATGGAGCTGTAATCATAAGTCGCTGTTTTACCGCCTCTAATGTTGATTTCTGTTGGAAACTGCAGTGATATGTACTTATTAGTACATATTCCGCGTCTCGCAAAAAAGTTCCCACAGGTATGTTTTCGTCATGAGATGAGGTAGCATTTGTTGCATTTTATGTGTCATAGTACTCGCTGACAATTAAGCTGTGATGTAAATGTGCTTCTACATTTAGCATCTGGCATCTCTGGAACATTTATGATTCAGCAGGATTTACGGTACACACTCAGTTCTTGAGTCAGATGACCCACATAGGTGAACAACTAGCAGCTGCCAATATTTTTGTGCTATAGTCATGGCTTAATTTTATGCTATTTAAAAAAAAAAACCGTTACCATCCTTACTGGTAAGTAGCAGCCAGTAGGAAAGACTAGAGAGCACAACATCCAGAGTATCTATCATTTGCAAACAACAGCTCCATTGGATATGTTGGACAACATTCATGTCCTTTACATTATACCTGTAAAGAAGCATATGGTAAATTCAGCTGTGTGTCTCACAGACTCAGTGCTGTTCCATAGGGTTCTGAACGTGGGCCGCTCGCTTCCATTTTCATTTTTTTGGCATCCAGTTAGAGCTTTTTATCTCTGGTTGTTATTTCATTGATTCTTGAGGCACGGGCTAAAACCACATGCCTTATCCCATGCCCCACAAACTTGCCTGTTTTTAAATATTTATGCTATGAAATTGCTGTAAAAATAGCATTTCCACCTTAAATGAATAATGATCACTGGAATGTTTGTAACACACACACCCAAAAAATGTTTCATATACAATTCTAATCTGCTTTAAACAGTGTTATACACAGTATATATATAAAGAGTATTAGAGAAATAACATATCTCCTACATCTCCATCAGATAAGCAGGTGTTTTGCTGGTTTGCGCCTGAACGATAATAGAAAGAATGATGAAACTTAGTCAGGCCTGGGCACAGTTTTGGAACAGATGGAGCTGTCAGTGCCAAAGTACGTCAGGCCCATGTGGGAATGAAATGAGCTCAGCTGAAGAAAGAACCAATCTAGAGGATGATGAATACCTTTACATTTTTCAAAAGTGAATAATTACTCAAGCAAGAAACACCTTTTTTGAACTACAAAAAGAAAATCCTGGCTTAATGGTCTCCTCAAAGCAAATTCTTTGGATGCCCTAACCTTGTTTTTTGGAGGAAAAACATTTTTAGCAGATTGCTGGCATGTGTTGTTTAATATAAGACTGCATAAGAAAGTAGCCAAGATTCTTCATGTGATGGAGTTTTTCAGCGCCATTTTGCAGTTACTGCTCAGTCTGTCCTTTTAGACCCTTACTTATGTGTTTTACACCTGTGGTCACAACCTTAAGTTTTCTGTTCAAGTGATGAAAAACATTTGGAACAAAGCAAAAGGGTATACAACAAAGTGATAGCTAGTGCTGCTCTGCTGTTGACCACTGAGTTGTCAAGGGAACAGACTATAAAGTGCGAGAATCAATGACACTTGCCGATTGCTCAGTGAGCATCGCTTGTCTCAACTATTTCCTTTAGACCTCAAACATTCCCAATAGAATCTCACTGCACTTTTCCTTATTTTTGCTGCAATGAATTTGCAGTTAAAACTCCTGTGTTTGTGACAGGAGTACAATTGTATCCAAATTTGTTTTGTAATAATATTAATAACATAATTATTTAGTATTAAGAACTAAATGTGCAGTAAACAAACAATCAAAATCTGTATTTATCAATATCTCTCACAAATGAATTACAACATCTCTTCCTCAGTTTCTCTATTCTGTAATTGAAATGTCTTTGGTAGTGTTTACATCCTCATCATGCTGGACCTTGAGCTTTCTACCTGAGACATACTATTTTTAAGCATTGATTATCCATGTGGATGATTTCCCAAAAGAAATATTCTTGGAGAATCTAGGTATCGAGCTGGAGTACTTCTAAAGTGTGCCCTTTTTAATGAAGTGAAAGATAAACAGCAACTCTCCAAATGTCACAGTTCTGTCAGTTCATGTCTTTGGTTTATCCCATTTGTTTTCCCCCCGTTGATCTGTGTCATTTGGTTTAGCCCTCATCATTATTTCTAGCACCTGTCCTCGTATCATTAGTCATCTGTGTCACCTGTGTCTGTTGATTAGTGTGTCCTTATAAGTCTGTCTGTTTCATGAGTTCAATGTCGGTCTTTATTTGATGTTATCGTTACATGTGTGTGGATTATCCTGCCTGTTCCTGTCTGTTCCTTGAAGAAGATATTAAAATAGTGTTAATTGTTGATTCTCGACTTCGTCTCGTTCATCCAGCACGTCTGTCACGTAACAGAAAGACCGACCGAAACAGTTTTTCCGGCACCTTCCCCTTCGTTTATTTTGTCGTTTGTTAGCCTCAGTGTTTTGTTTTTTGTTTTTTTCAAGTATGGACCCTACAGTTCTCCTGATCCTCCTGAGGCAGGGGGAACGCTCTCTTGAGGACCACACACGTGAGTTTCTCTTCCTGGCAAACCAGTCACACTTCCCGGATAGCAGCCTATGCGTCCACTACCGCCTAGGACTGAACTCTGCCACCAAGGCGCTGCTATCCGGGGAGGGTCCTCAAGAGAGCCTGCCGGATTTCATCGAGTGGGTGCTGGCGTCCTGCCGATCATCCTGGACTGTCGACATCGTCAAGGAGGACGTCAGCCCCACTCCAGACCCAGAACCCAGCCAAACATCACCCCGACATGCGGAGTTGCAGCCCGAACCCACCGCAGATGGAGAGCCAGAGCCGAGAGCGACAGAGCCAAAGCCTGACCCATCTGACCAGGTGCGAGAGCCGACTGCAACATCGGCGACGGTGGATTGCCACGTGGAGCGAGAGAGGGCGATAGAGAGCCCTGCCCACTGCACCACCACTGAGGGTGAGCTTGGACCTAATTCTGGGGACTTAATAGACTTTTTCTCGGATCTCATCGAAGATAACTCTGGTAACTTAATTGACTTTGATATGGAAATATCCGTCTGTCCTGTCTGCCCGGAATTCCCACCCACCCACCCTCTGTCATCTGATGCCATGTTCGTCTGGCCGCCGCTGTCCCCTGACAGCCCCTCAGCTCACCCTCAGCCCACCACCTGTGCAGTGGGTTCGCCGCGGGACTGCCAGCTACCATCGGCGTCTCGGCTGGAGGATCCCTCAGCTCCGCCTCCAGCCTCCGAGTCCTGGACTCCGCCTCGGCCCTTCGACCCCGCGGTTCCACCACGGCTCTCGACGCCCTCCTCTACACCGTCGCCCGTCGATCCACCAGCTCCACCGGGCTCCATCGTCTTTTCGGCTCCGCCCTGGTCAGTCGTCACCCCATCGTCACCTCAGGACTCTGCTCCTCCGGCTGTGCCTCGTCGCGCCGTCCCACCGGCTCCTTGGGACTCCTCCTTCCTGCGGGCACAGCCTCCATCCTCTGTCGCTCCGGCTCCGCCGCGGATCTCCGGGACTCCGCCTCCGTCTCGGGCGCCAGAGCCTGTTCCACCTTGGCCCTCCGGATCCTCGGCGTCACCCCGGATCATCGGCTCTCCGTCTTCGCCTCGGGCTCCTTCTCCATCTGCTCCGCCTCTGTCGGTCGGCCCCATGGAGTCGGCACGCCTTCATCCATCATGGTTCCTCCCTCCGTCGGCTCCACAGTGGGCCGTCATCATGGCTGCGGTCTGGGTCAGTTCCTCCTGCCTTACGCCCCACCCATGTCCTCCCTGGCTCCTCCCTCCGTCGTCGCCCCTCTGGACTGTACTGTCTTTCACCTGGACTTTTGTTTTGGTCCCCCTCCTGGGGTGGCGTCCTCCGCCGAAGCCACCATGGACATTTTCCTTTTTTTTCGCCCCTCTTTTCTGTTTTGTTTTTCTTTTTCTACGGCGCGAGGACGCGCCTATTCGGAGGGGGGCGTAATGTCACAGTTCTGTCAGTTCATGTCTTTGGTTTATCCCATTTGTTTTCCCCCCGTTGATCTGTGTCATTTGGTTTAGCCCTCATCATTATTTCTAGCACCTGTCCTCGTATCATTAGTCATCTGTGTCACCTGTGTCTGTTGATTAGTGTGTCCTTATAAGTCTGTCTGTTTCATGAGTTCAATGTCGGTCTTTATTTGATGTTATCGTTACATGTGTGTGGATTATCCTGCCTGTTCCTGTCTGTTCCTTGAAGAAGATATTAAAATAGTGTTAATTGTTGATTCTCGACTTCGTCTCGTTCATCCAGCACGTCTGTCACGTAACACCAAAAGCCCTCAGACCTATTGATGTTGGAAAAATGCATGCTAAATCAAATGAAGAGTGCCTCATTTGGGTGGATGTGCTGTGCCTGACAACAGTATTTGGCCTATTCTCTGGGTCATTGTTACAAAGACTAAATATAGAGTATAAGCCATATGGTATACATTACTGCACTGTAATAACATATTCATAAGGAGTCATCTAAACCAAGCAGATTTTGAATGCAACTTACAAAAAAGCATTTGTATCTTTTAATTAGGTTTATTGTACAATTCGTAGGTAAATATGTTTATAAAACACTGTGGCATTAGTCAACCATTCATGAACTGATGAGCAATGATGTTAACCTGCCTTGTCGAGGTATGGACTCCACAAGACCTCTGAACGTGTTCTGTGGTCTCTGGCACCAAGACATTAGCAGCAGATCCTTTAAGTCCTGCACACTCTTAAAAATGAATGTGCTTTAAAAGGTTCTTCACAGTGATGCCAGAAGAACCGTTTTTGGTTCCGCTAAGAACCATTTAATCAAAGGTCGTTTAAATAACCATCTCTTTCTTACCTTTTATAGCCTAAAGAACCTTCTTTCACCACAAAGAACCTTTTGTGAAACAGAAAGGTTCTTCAAATGTTAATGGTTCTTTATGAAACCATTTAGACAAAAAAGGTTCTTCTATGGCATCATGAAGCACCTTTATTTTTAAGAGTAAAGTTGCGAGATGAGGCCTCCATCAATCAGATTTGTTTGTCCAGCACATCCCAGAGATGCTTAACTGGATTGAGATCTGGGGAATTTGGAAGCCAAGGCGACACCTTAACAAGCCATCAGGAAACACCAGTGCCATTAAGGGGTGTACATGGTCTGCAACAATCTTCTGATAGGTGGTGTGTGTCAACGTAGCAGCCATGTGAATACCATTAAAGTTTGTGCATCCTGCTGACATCTGTTCCCCAGGTAAACACCACTCATGCACCCAGCCAGCCACCTGATCTAAAAGTAAACATGATTTATTCATGTTGATCTGATAAATACATTCCCATTGTTCTTGCCTTTACTTGTATAAATGACTGGTACACCCCTTAAGACTGTTTTGGTGATGCTCTGATCTAGTTGTCCCTGTTTATTCTTTGTCAAAGTCACCCTATTTGCTTCCCCTTTTTTTCCTGATGTCAGCATAAGCTTAGTATACATTCACACTGCGAGCCTTAGTGCTCAGTTTTTATTTTAAATGTGGCTAATATAAAATTTCCAGTGTGAACAGATCATGGTTCTGAACTGACTCGCATGTGGGAACAGGGTTGCTACATTTTCACAAGAAATTCCACCTAATTGCTTCTGAAAACTAGTCCAAAACTTGGCCAATTGTATTCCAGGGGGTAAATATTGCATTACTAGGTTCATAAGATTTCACTTACCATATAAATGGAGAGTTGACTGTGCGGACGATGGCGAATGATTTACAGATACTGAGCATCTCTAACAAGCATCTAAGCTTGTAAAATATGAGGTAAGTACTGCCGCTGTAGTGTAACGTTACACATAGCACGTCTGATCACAAAAGTGAAAGTACAATGATCGTGCATTTGTAGCCCTAAATAACTTAGAGACAAAAAAAAACACCCCCCCCCCACCCCCCTTCAAATTTAGAATTGTGTCCACCTGGAAATAATGACAGTTCATGTGACAGTTTAATTGTTGTATTCTGTTGAGAGTAAAGTTACTTGCTAAACGCAGGTTCGTCAGCAAGGGGGCGCTCACGGTTTGCGCTAGTCATCAGTAGTAGAATAATGAAGAAATAGTATTCATTACGTGATGAGCTTCGTGGTAGATGCAACAGATACGCTCCTTGCTTAACCTGTCTCTTTTCTATCTTTTCTAACAGGTAAGCTGATAATTATTACTCTAATAACACTCAACAGTATACTGTGTTCACATACAGTCGAATTTCTGAACTGAAATGATGAAAATGCTGAATTTGACCGTGATTAAGAGCGTCAAACCCAAAATGGCGATTGAGTGTTAAAAATAGTAACTTTCAACGTGAGAAGTGAATGTCTAAATATACAGATAGTTGAGAAAAGCAAGCAAAATGAGGCACGACGATAAACTGTTTAGATCTTTACAAACATGGATTAGTTATAGTGACGGGTAGCGAGAGTTAAAGGAACCGTATGTAGGATTGTGGTCAAAACTGGTACTGCAATCAGTTTCAAAATACTGTAGAACGGTGTATCCCCTCCCTCTCCCCCCTGACTCGAGGTTGCCAGCTAAGCTGCAGGATCCAGCAGGAACCTAGGCTGCTACAAGGAGCTTCCAATGGCAAGTAACGAGTCCTACACAGTTTTTTTTTTCTTCTGTTGCTTCACGAGAGATGTTTTGCGAAGTAATTATGTATCGCAAACATTTACTAATGGCGATTAGCCAAATATTTCGTAAAGATGTACTGTAACACCGTGTCTACACCGAACGCGAGCGGTGCGGCGCGACGCGACGCGACAAAATACAATAGAACCTATTATGCTGTCTACACTGGATGCAGCCTATGGATGCGGCGCGACACGGCAAATCCCCGACAGTAATCTGCTGCCGCGTTATATTTATGACGTGCTCACACAAAGTTTAAATGATTTGCAAAGGTCGCTTTGTCGCGTCCAGTGTAGACAGACTTTAGCTGTTGCAGCGCGACAACTGTCGCGTCCGGTGTAGACACGGTGTAATATCACATTTCAGCCGGAACATAGATTGTTTTCATACCCTGCTAGTGGTGCGATATAAAGCTTTTTATGAACACATTTAGCACGGCCGACCGTGGAAAATCCACTGTGTACGGAAGCAAAGTTAGCCAAACATTAGTCTCGCGTAGCCTGGAATTCATGGCAGCTTTAATTGGCCAAGGCCCGCCCATAAGGCCGTTTGACCGACATGTCAAACAACCAATCACAGTTCGTTTCGTTCAGCGTCACGTTTCGGGGTGTAGAAATGCCCCCACAACAACAGACTGGCATGCAACAAGTCAGTCATTGAAATAACCAGCATTGAAAGTTAACGAAGAAGAGGGAGAACAAGCAGTAAGTCAGTAATTTGTTCACGAACGTCGCAAACGTGTATAACAGCAACGGCGTCTGCATAAGCACCTTTTAGCAAAGCGCGAGTAAATCAGTCTGCGCTTTGTTTCCAGGCGGACCAAAAATAAACGCGACGCTCTTGTGTGCCGGATATCCGATCAAATTCAACTAATCAGATCACGACTTCGACATTCCTGAAGTGTTTCCAGTTAAGTGTACCATATGCATCAGACGTTTAGCCAACGTTCCGTGGGCGTGACGCCTGAGGCTGAGACTAGCCAAACATAGATGAATCTTACCTGTCCAGGAGAAAATTCGCAACGCTGGCGTTTATCTTCAAATTCTTCTCCGTTATCAGCCGTCTCCATCTTTCAAAGGCATCTCCTATACAAATCCTTGTTTTATTTCGGACTTTGTCACAACGTATTTCGGATTCATAACGAGGTCTTTTAGGTTTCGTAACGTTATACATGTTTTATCCGACACATTCATAGCTGCAGCTGTAACGCAGCTGTAACAGAGCTGGCAACCCGGATGACAAAACTCTACTGACTTCGTGATTGGTAGATAGCTGGAGGGTGGAGCCTGAGACCAAAACACAAAATGACAACAATAACATCAGTCCTGGGCTGCAACTTTCACTTTTAAATGACAATATCCTGGCCGGACCACTGTTGTCAGTGATATATGTATTTGAAATGAACATGATTTCTTAATGTCTAGTGACATGGCAGGGCCAATTTATGATTAACTAAAATAAATTTCTTACATACAGTTCCTTTAAGGAAAACATGTTTGTGATTACATATGAACATGTAAAGACCTCATTTAGTGTGGCTCTGTCAATTATTACGATTAAAAGAGCATCCCTAAAATACACTTAATAAGAAAACAAGTCAGATTGAGTTGCAAAATGCTTTTATTTTTCATTTGTTAGGTTTCCAGAAAAAAAAAAAAAAACAGTTAAAATCTCGTTCATGCAAGAAAGTCAGTTCATTAGCACATTTCATAGAAGATAAAAAACTGATTTAAAAAGAGTATTAAAACATCTCCAGATAGTTATCATTGCAGTTATGTGAAAATACACTAAATAGTTATTCTTGTAATTGTTTATAGAGTTTATATTACTCACTGTATTCAGATTAAAGGAGGCTGTGATGCTTAAATTATGTTATTGTAATACTTTTCCTTTATGCTATGTGAGAGTGAGCATGGTACACATTCAAATCTATTTGATGAAGATGTTTATTGATTTAGAGCAGATATTTTTGAGTGTGGTTTAAAGAGTAAAATGTCGAATGTCATATATCTGCATTAGCATCTGCTTTATAAGACATTTTTTTTGTTTCTAATTCTCTGTTAAAGTGTCTGATGCATAATGAAGAAATAGTATTCATTACGTGATGAGCTTCGTGGTAGACGCAACAGATGCGATCCTTGCTTAACCTGTCTCTTTTCTATCTTTTCTAACAGAAAATAAATGTGTTGCTCTAAGAACGGACTTCGCATCTTTCTTGGAAGTGTAACACATTCAAAACGGCAGTTTCAATGATCTGCATATTAATAGCAGCTCGAGCTCAGTGATTAAATATATATTTTCCTCCATTTGCAAGCTACTCAAATGAGTCGCTCTGTGAAACAGCCAATCAGAGCAGAGCTCATCATTATTATTCATGAACCTTCCAAATAAGGTGATAACAGACCATTTAATTCTAGGGACAAATCCTAGGGTTGTAATTTTTTTTATATTGCCTGTGCATAGATTTGCTGGCTTCTTCAGCAGATCATGCAATAAATAATGCACAATGGCTTACTTTATGTCCTCCATGTTTACTTCTGTATAACAGCACGCTGCACAAGTGTTGCCAAGTCCACTGTCCTTCCATGGAATTGGGCTACCTTTTCACTGTTGCCGCGGGTTGTTTTTCAACTATGTGGGTTGAAGCGACCCCATAATGCGATATTTACTCCCAAATTGGGCTAGTTTTGGACTAGATTTGAGAAACAACTGGGCAGATTTTGTTGTGAAAACCTGGCAACCCTGTTTGTATTGTTGTTGTTTTTTGTTTGTTTGTGTGTGTTTTTTTTTTTTAAGAAATCTGATATTATCCACCTTTAAAACATCCAACAAATCAGAATTGAGCACTAAGGTTTGCAAGTGTGAACGTAGAGGATCTTAACAAGAAGCTACACATAAAAGTGAGTAATATGAACTCAAAACTCTTTGATGGAAGTTAATGCAAAGCCATTAGACATGCTAAAAAAAATCTCAGAAAATTATGTTAATAAAATTCTGCTAAAGTGCATGTTGTAAATGTTAAACAAGTAAACATCTACCCTGTCAATAAAATCACAACCTCCATCAACATTCACATCATTTTGTGCATTTGTTGTGCATTGACAACATAATTAAGGATATGTGAAGGATATTTGGCTGTATAAGCATGACACATTAAGCATAAAATAGCATTGCTAATGGGTGTCGATTTTCCGGTGTGAGTGGCATTGGTCACTGCGCTAATGGATGTTGTGTCCTGAGGTGTGGAGAACTCATGCATGCAGACTGAGCTGAACGCTGCTGAGTTCTCATTTCTCTTCAGCGTTGTTCTACATGCAAAGCACTTATTGCACAAATCTATAAGGACCTGGCACAACCTCTTGTGTGCTAAGTGCTTTCCGATGTTTTTGCCGTGCTGACTGTAAACATCAGTGTCTGGATTGTGGTTCTGTCAGTCTGATGAAAATGTGTCACTTTTTGCAACTGTCATCGCTGCTGACAGAACTCTCACCCTGGGTTATCGACATCTGTTTCTACAAGATGATGGGGATTTTAGCCACATCTTAAAGTGGTAATGGAGGCCTTTCCCAGCTGTCATTGTCACTTAGCTAACAGTTGGTCCTCCTAACAAGCCCCATCCATCAGAGCTGCCATGAGCTGCTCCTCTCACTGCCCTGTTTTTGTTGCCCGCCATTTTTCTCTCCTGTCACTGACACCTCTGCTCATGTCTGCTCTTCTGTGTGTATTATAATTAGTGGTGGGCCGTTATCGGCGTTAACGTGCTGCGTTAACGTGCTGCGTTAACGTGAAACTCTTATCGCGCGATAAAAAAAATATCGCCGTTAATCTATTCTCAAATTTGGGTTGGGAGCTGGGTCTAAACTACGCAAGCTATGATGACTTTCACCTTGATAGTTTAACGCGGATGTATACCGAAGACTGTAGAATATGGTCGCGCGTTTAAGTCTCCTCCGCCAAAACACAGACAGGATCGCGTCGTCCTCCATTCATAAAAACCTAATCTACTATAGCGCGAAATGCCACGTAAATTCGTCGTTTTTTGGATTCATAAATCAAATGTTGGTCAGTCACTTAATTCAAATCGCGATATGGACTAGTGTATGTGAAAACTGAAATGCAAAAAGACCGTTTTAATATGAATCCGATATGTTCCGTTTGCCTAGCTGTATGTATGCATTGCGGAGACGAGCTTTTACTACACGCCTACTGAAACACACGTGACGCTCCCGGTAATTTTTGGCATTTTCATCTCACATGAACAGATAAACTCAATCTCCCAAACTGCTGTGAGTGTCACTTTTACCGTTTCATTTGAGAAAACTAGCATCATATCATACTGTATGACACAGAAACTTCACGGCAACCTGTCAAAATAAAAGTACAGTGTAACATGTAATGGGTTGGGTAGGTGTTGACGTTAAAAAAAACACAATCTAATAGGGAGAAAAAATAATTTCATTGTTAGTTAGTTAGTAAACACAAGTACATCTAATTGAACATAATTTATTTTCATCAACAAATTATCATAGAACAGCTTTATGAGCTTTATGATCCATTCTCAAAGACTTTAAGTCATTATTTGGGTAGCACACATATTCTGAATGCCTTCAGCAGAATTCAAATTAGCCATTTTAATCTAGATTAATCTAGATTAATTCCAAGATTTAATCTAGATTAATCTAGATTAAAAAAATTAATCTATGCCCACCCCTAATTATAATACAAACTGAGTGTGAGATTTAAGAACAGTCATTTTAAAAAGTTTTTGAAGTGAGATATTGTAAGAGATTCTTATTGTGTCAGTAGCTGGGTTTCCATCCTAAGCTGAAAATGTAACTTATGTACAAAACTAAAATATTGCATCAAACATTTGTGAATAGGCACCATTTTCATCCAGCGGGTCAAAGAGAAATCACTTCCTGATAAACTGACTATAAAGATCACTAAGAAAAGTAGGAAAAGGCCTTTTTTTATGTGCATGGAGGAATTTATACCACAAACACATTTCCATCTCCCATTTTTCACATTAACTCTTTTTCACACAAATCAAAAACCACCTCAAGGAGTGTTAAAACTTTTTAACAAATTATTTCAAAATTTGCCATTTTCATCACTCGTTTCTTATGTGATACTTCAAAATGTGCATTAAACAACCTGATCTCATGACAAAAACATACCTGAGGCAACTTTTTTGCCAGATGCGAAATACACTCTGCCATGTACGTTTCCTGATATGTTGGATGTGAAATGTCTACTGAGTGGTGCTAAAACAATGTTCAGTTTTTTTTCCCCAGAACAGATGAACGTACAGATTGTTCACCACAGTTCTGAATGCAGTTGAAATGTCTGTTGAGTGGCGCTATATCTGTAATGCTCTGTGGCACTTTAAAATAACGTACCATCTGCAGTACACTTAAACCTACTCAATAGTAGAAACAAAATTGAATGTCACATAAAAAAAATTGCAAGCAAGCTGTTTTAGTTTGTTTTTTCAATCTCTCATCTTTCAGTTCTTTAATCATGTTTTTCACGGGATTCGTACCCAAGGATTTTACAATATACTGCCTCTAGTGTTCATTTCTGTTGGAAACTGCAATATTTACTGTGATATTGATGTATTTCGCATCTTGTGAAAAAGTACATTTTTGTCATGAGATCAGGTAGGCATAAAAACAGGGTGATGGAAACATAACTAGTGTGAATTAAAGTCCTGCTTTGAGTTGTTGTACATTATATTCAACAGTACTTCATTTTAATAACAAACTGCATGTTGTGCATTGTACATTTTTGTGTGTACTGTATAACTTTTATCACAGTGCATGAGCTGTAAATAAATATATTTTAACATTTGCATCACATATCCATTGCCATATTTATGGCTTTTTTAATATAGCAAACCTGCTCAGGAGCCCACCTGGTACAGCACTGCACTTGCTGTTGATATTCAGCGATTGAGTACAAGTTATGTGAAGCATAAGTCACAGTATTCAACAAAAGAGCTTGAAATCTTGTATGAGGAAGCTAAAATGTTATGGTTGCGTAACCCTGTTTCGCCAATCTCTATTACATAATCGGGTCTTTAGCGACCCAGACATATATATCAAGCACGGATGGATCTCTAACTGCTGCAATAGCAAAAAAAAAAACTCTCTTGATATTTTAAAACTATTACAGAAGAATAAAATTGACCATATTTTGTTACCTTTAGAAACCTTTTGAAAGGGTTCAATTTGAACAGATGATTTTACCATCGCCATCATCGTCAAAGTGCACTTCCACAGTACATTCAGCATCTGGCTTTTATTCTAGATCTCAACCATATTTACAAAACTATCATTTTCAATTACTTCAAAATCATTAGTTTTTAACCACATTCACCATCAAATGACAGTGACATTTATATTTTATTGCATATAGTAATTGCTGATGATATTCTTTTGTTTTATGCCTGTGATATTTATGAGTAAAAACACCACATCGTTATTGTCTATCAAACTTATAGACAATAATATACTTACAAAAACATACTTACACTATTACACACCTTGGGTCTCTAGCGACCCTATACACTTTTTACAAAAAAATGAACCAGAAAACAGAAATTCTTGTTGTATTGTTCATAATGAATAGATTGAGGAATACTAAAAAAGCTAGTAAATGACGTCCCTGGTCCCTAAAGATCCAAGGTATGCATTTAAGGGTTAAGGAAATACTTTTTTTTTTTTTTTTCATTTTACATTTGCCTTTTTAATACAACTGATTAGGTTTTAATCCAATGTAAAATATTATTTAATATTACTGAATAATCTAAATACATTGATTTATACCAACAAAATGGCAATTATATGAGTCCTTAGCATGAACTAAATGCAGTGACTTTTTCCTTTATCTCTAACCGAATGAACACTGGTCTATTGACTTGTCATTGATTAGGGCTCTAATTGCAGTGCAGTCTTCTGTTTCACAGACAGTTATAGCTTACACAGAATATTAAAGATTCAGTCTTCCCACATTGATCAGAAGAAAATCCACAACTCCAGCATAATTAGAGACACAATGCATGAAGGTCAATAAGAAATAGTGTTTCTTGCTACAGAGTGTCATCCCCCCACCTAGTGTTTTATCTTCTTCATTTGAGGATGAGAAAGTGCTGTGCTGTCCCACTTTTCTCTGTGTTTCAGCACAACTGAGAGTTCATTAGACTGTACTAATTGCTCAACTAGTTGTGATCTTTCTATGGATTATTCAGACAGCCCTTCTTTGTTCTCCAGTAGTTGTACAGGGTCAGGGCTTTCTTGGTAGAAAGGTGGTACATATACTTTAACTGTCTTAATTTTTTCCGCTTTGAAATGACTATATATATATATAGTATTTACTGTACTGTGCCATTTACTGTGATTAGGTTCTCTGGTCCACTGGCTAAAAATAAAAAATAAAAAATAAAAAAAAACATTAGGTTCCCACCACCATGTTTGACAGTGGGGATGGTGTTCTTAGGGTTGAAGGCTTCTTCTTTTTTAAGCCAAATGAAGGCTACATCATTGTGGCCAAACAATTCAATTTTTGTTTCACCTGACCATAAAACAGAAGACCTGAAGTCTTCTTCTTTGTCCGCGTCTGCATCTGTGGACCCAGTGGTGTGCAGTGTTCGTTGGACTGTCTGCCTTGAGATGTTGCCACCAGCAGAGCCCAGATTCATCTAGGATGGCCTTGGTGGTGATTCTTTTTTACCTCTCTCACTATCCTCCTGGCCAGCACAGGTGTCACTTTTGGCTTCCGACCACGTCCTCTGAGATTTTTTACAGTGTGGAACGTCTTGTATTTTTTAATAATACTTTGCACTGTAGCCACTGGAACTTCAAAACACTTAAATATGGTCTTATAGCCCTTTCCTGACTTGTGAGCAGCCACAATGCGCAGCCGCAGGTCCTCAGTGAGCTCCTTTGTCTTAGCCATGACTGTCCACAAACCAACAGCAGAGAGCTTCTGTTTTTCAGCTGTTGAGTTGATTAAAACAGCTGTTCCAAATGAATCAGGGTAATTAGGATGCTTTAGAACAGCTTGGCCTATTTGGAATCATATAGAACTTTGGATTTTCAAATAGACTGTGACAGTTTGCAAAGGGTATGAATAATTTTGGACATGCCACTTTTTGTTCAAATGTAAATAAAAGATGAGAAATATTTTTTTTCCACAATGATGCCTCTTGTACATCGTCTTATTATCTTTTAGGAGAAGCCTGTGTCATTAGTTGAATGGTTGAATAAAAGTAACTTTAAGTCAGAATTTGCCAGGGGTATGAATAATTTTGAGCTTGACTGTATGTATGTATATATATGTTCATATTATTTGAAAAACCTAAAGATTTAAGTGTTTGAAATAAAATAGTATAACCATATTTGCAGTTCTTAAAGAAACTTTCTATTTTTTTATTATATATTTTTAGCTTATTTTATTTAACTTCTAAACCACTTGTCCATGTGATTTTATTTTATCCTTGTCCTAAACTGTTTAAGCATTTATTTGTTTATTTGTTTGTTCATTCGTTTGAGAGCTGGACTGGAAAATCTGCTATTAAATGCATGGAAACACCTACAACTGTTTTAAACGCATTAAAGGATGTACATTCATGCTTAAAGCCATTTACTTTTTACACATCCTGTACCCAAGCAACACAGCCGGTCAATCGACACGACCCTTTCGTTTCATGAGTTCTGTTAATGATTAAAAAGACTCATTTTCTTCTCTGTTTAAGAGCTCAAGGACTGGTGGAGTTGTAACTGTGTCACAAATCTGTCAGGAGCATTACTGCTGTGTTTAATAGAAATGTTGGCACTATTTCAGGGTCCTATAAAGAAGACAGATGAAGCACTACCGCCACCTCATGTGTCATCTATTAAGAACCAGATTTGTTATAACAAACCTGAGTGCGCCTCATAAAATCTATTTTTTCTAAAAAAAAGAATATTGCACACCACCTACAGAGTATTGTAAGCCACCTAATGTTTGGGATAAATCACAGATACTAAAGACCAATAACAAGTCTGCGATAATATCTAACTTCCCATTGGTAGCATTTCAAAACGTTGAACTAATTCATCTTTAACAACCTGGAGGCGATCCCGCCGATCTGTCTAACTGCAGTTCTTGATCCGAATGGGCCAAGGAAGAGGAAATATCGTTTTAATTAAACTATGAGTAAATTAAAAATGGCCTCAGTGGGAGGAAACCCCATAAAGCATGACTGAAACAGTCCGTTTATTTTTTCAGGCAGGTCCTCCCACTGCCTCTAGTGATTTATACTTTCATCAGGCAGCTGCTTATTGCTTTGCCCTCTAATGTGAAGAAAGTTTTGATGAGTACTGAGGTAACAATTTCAATCTTGGTTTAAAATAAAGTGACAACATGTGAAAATCCTCATTATCATCTAATCAAATCCAATTGCAATTTGTGCCGATAATAAAGTGTGATTATATCAGAGTCAGAAGTTAACCAAACGTACTTTTTTAAAATGTGGGGACAAAAATGACCCTGTTTTAGTTGTTGTTTTAAGTATAATATGTAATATAATATATGTAAATACCAGCATATTTTTATATCTGTTAATATATTTAATTTTTCTCTGTCTACCAATCGATTAAATGTAAGATAATTCATTACATGATATGCTGATGTACTTATTCAGGTGATAAATTGTGCCCAATTATGATAAATTCTCTGATTTATGAATCAAATAATCACATATATCAGTATTTAATGAGTAAATCCCCCAGATGAAGCACACATCCAGACATGCTTCTGCTTGACATGTTGAGTCTTGCTTTATTTTCACACCAGTGCCTTATTTTTTTTGACAGCCCAGGCTTATTGAAAATGTGCAACATTTCTGCAAAATTATATTAAGATGCTTCTTGCATATTTTGCAACACTTTCAAATTGAAATGTCCACATTATGGCATTTCAGAAATTAAATCTTCGGTGAAAGGCACCTAAAAAACAAAAAACCATGCCAGTTTAGCTTGCTTCTACAAGGTTCTTAGCTATTTTATTATAATGTGTATTACAGGACTCCAAATTGCAAATGTAATACTGTACCAGGCGCGCTACTAAGCAAGTTTACCACATTAGAAAAGCCATATATATATATGGAGATGGTTATGTGATGCACACATCAAGATGTATTAGTTTACATATCATGCGCTGTGAATAAAGATATTCTGAGGTCATAACATAGTATTGTGAAAGGAACCACTTGAAACTAAGGTAAAGGTTGGAGTTTTACTGTCACTGGTGTTCATTTCAGCTGTGAACTACTTGAAGTACTTTTTTGGAGCACAAATATAGATAGAGTCACGTCCAATGATCCTGTGTTGTTTTAAGAAGCTGTGTCAAGTCCAGCTTATTTAAATTATACCTCTTCTGTTGTGATTTAAACACATTACATGTAAACAGCTGCTTTTGGAAGTGTTTTGGTGACCGACAATGCTAGGGGTGGAATGATAAATCCAACCTGGCCTCATGACGAAAACGTACCTCTGGGAACTTTTTTGCATCGATCCAGCCCAGCCGGTACATATATTAAAATCTGAAGAATAAAATTATTGCTTAATGATTGTGGCATTTAGTAATATTTTTTGTGTTATTTTAGCAAATAAGCAATAGTGTGAAAGATGAAAAAAATCTGATTTACATTTTGGCCTAGTTGTCTCGAGAGTTGTAGAATTATTGCTGCTGCAATCTTATGAGACCATAAGTGGAGCAGCACAGTCGTGTTTGAGTTTGTAACTATAAAGTACGTCACAAAAGAGCAGTGGAATGAGTCACTGTGGACTTCAGGTCTGATGAAGGATCCTCTCTGGTCTTTGGTGTGAAATGGAAAGTGTGTGAATGGTCTCCCTCGTGCTGGAGAGGGATGCGCGATTCATTAGCGTTTGCGCTGTCATTTCATGCCTGCTTTTCCCCAGACGTCGCGCTGGCACTATTAGCCCTGGCTGAGTTGTGAATTCAGACTGCCAGGGCAGACTGCTTGAAAACTCAAACTGGCTGATTTCTTTAATTAGTATTTTCCAGATATCAAAATATTTCTCGCTTTTTCTTGTCTCCCAAGACCTAAACAGTAAGACGTTAATTATTAACACTCACACCTAATACCCTCTTGTCAAAACAAGAATAAAATTCCCAATGAAATTTTTCTCTCTGAACACACTTATAACTGATTTTTTATTTTATTTTAATTAATGTGTCATCTTAGCTGATGTTTACTCAGATCAACAACATTTGGATATATTAGAAGTTTGATTAACTGAAACTAATTTGGAGCATAAATCATTGAGCATAAAATGGTTTCTTTCATAATTTCCTTACTTTTATGTTGTTTCAAACATCATAAGACTTCCATTAAAAGACCAGGCAAAAGAAACAAAACATCATAATGGCATCCAAGTCTTTGTTTTGTTGTTCTTCATTCATGTTTTTTGCTTTGGTTTGGCATTTTTTGTTTTGTTGTTATTCATTTGTGTTTTTGTTTTGCTTTGTTTTGCTTTGCTTTGTTATTCTTCATTCATGTTTTTGTGTTTTGGTTTGGCATTTTGTGTTGTCGTTCTTCAATCATGTTTTTGTTGTTGTTTTGGTTTGGCATTTTTTGTATTGTTTTGTTGTTCTTCATTCATGTTTTTTTGTTTTGTTTTGTTTTGTTTTGCTTTGTTGTTGTTCTTCATTCATGTTTTTGTGTTTTGGTTTGATATTATTTTTGCATTGTTTTTCTTCATATGTTTGTGTTTCAGTTTGGTGTCTTGTTTTGTTGTTTTATTGTTCTTTCATGTTTTTGTGTTTTGATTTGGCATCTTGTTTTGTGGTTCTTTTATGTTTTTGTGTTTTGTTTTGCCATTTTGTTTTGTTTTGCTTTGTTGTTCTTCATTCATGTTTTTGTGTTTTAGTTTGGCATCTTGTTTTGTTTTGTTTTGTTTTGTTTTGTTTTGTTTTGTTTTGTTTTGTTTTGTTTTGTTTTGTTTTGTTGTTCTTCATTCATGTTTTTGTGTTTTGATTTGGCATCTTGTTTTGTGGTTCTTTTATGTTTTTGTGTTTTGTTTTGCCATTTTGTTTTGTTTTGCTTTGTTGTTCTTCATTCATGTTTTTGTGTTTTAGTTTGGCATCTTGTTTTGTTTTGTTTTGTTTTGTTTTGTTTTGTTTTGTTTTGTTTTGTTTTGTTTTGTTTTGTTTTGGTTTGGTTTGTCATTTTGTTTTGTTGTTCTTCATTCATGTTTTTGTGTTTTGATTTGGCATCTTGTTTTGTGGTTCTTTTATGTTTTTGTGTTTTGTTTTGCCATTTTGTTTTGTTTTGCTTTGTTGTTCTTCATTCATGTTTTTGTGTTTTAGTTTGGCATCTTGTTTTGTTTTGTTTTGGTTTGGTTTGGTTTGTCATTTTGTTTTGTTGTTCTTCATTCATGTTTTTGTGTTTTGGTTTGGCGTCTTGTTTTGTGGTTCTTTCATGTTTTTGTGTTTTGTTTTGACGTTTTGTTTTGTTTTGCTTTGTTGTTGTTCATGTTTTTGTGTTTTAGTTTGGCATCTTGTTTTGATGTTTTGTCATGTTTTTGTGTTTTGGTTTGTCAATTTGTTTTGTTGTTCTTCATTCATGTTTTTGTGTTTTGGTTTAGCGTCTTGTTTTGATGTTTTGTCATGTTTTGTGTTTTGGTTTGTCATTTTGTTTTGTTGTTCTTTATGTTTTTGTGTTTTGGTTTGGCGTCTTGTTTTGTGGTTCTTTCATGTTTTTGTGTTTTGTTTTGGTTTGTTCTTCATTCATCTTTTTTTTGTTTTGTTTTGCTGTTGGTCTTCATTCGTGTTTTTGTGTTCTAGTTTGGCATCTTGTTTTGTTTAGTTTTGTTGTTTTGTTGTTGTTCTTTCATGTTTTTGTTGTTCTTCTTTCATGATTTTGTGTTTTGGTTTGGTGTCTTGTTTTGTTTTGTTGTTCTTTCGTGTTTTTGTGTTTTGTTTTGGCTTTTTTTTTTTTTTGCTTGTTCATTCATGTTTTTGTGTTTTAGTCTGGCATCTTGTTTTGTTTACTTTTGTTGTTTGTTGTTCTTCATAAATTTTTTTGTGTTTTGGTTTAGCGTCTTGTTTTGTTGTTCTTTCATGTTTTTGTGTTTTGTTTTGCCATTTTGTTTTGTTTTGTTGTTCTTCTTTCATGATTTTGTGTTTTGGTTTGGTGTTTTGTTTTGTTGTTCTTTTGTGTCTTGTTTTGGCTTTTTTTGTTTGTTTTGTTTTGTTGTTCTTTATTCATGTTTTTTTTTTTTTTTTTTTTTGGCATTTTCTGTTTCTGTTACTAAACAGGGCAAATTAGCGTTAGAGCGCAATTCCATAAAAACGCAAATGGGAGGGGTGATTTACTGACAATGTGCACATTAAAGAACATAGATGCAGCCAGATCATTTCCCTAATGACCAGCGCAATCTACCAAGAGCAACGCAAATTACTACCTACTTTAAGACATGCTTTTTTGGGTGTTAAATGATTGCGTTAATACCAGTAATTTGACAAGTGCAAATATTAGTAAATCATGTTGTGTGATTCATTTTAATACTCTCCTCCCATAAATTTAGTAATTTTGCTAATTCTTCACTGTACGATCCTAACAGTACGATTTTAATGCCAAAATATGGTTTGTGCTGGCAAAAGTTGTTAGTAAATCTCGCCCTGTACAACAGTGTGACATGTTAAAGGGATAGTTCACCCAAAAATGATAATTTGATGTTTATTTGCTTACCCCCAGGGCATCCAAGATGTAGGTGACTTTGTTTCCTCAGCAGAACACAAACGAAGATTTTTAACAAAAACCGGTGCAGTCTGTCAAATAATGGCAGTCAATGGTTACCAAATCTTTAGAGGAAAGAAAAACATACACAGACAAATCCAAATTACACCCTGCGGCTCGTGCCGATACACTGATGTCCTAAGACACGAAACAATCGGTTTTTGTGAGAAACTGAACAGTATTTATATCATTTTTTACCTTTGATACACAGCCACGTCCATCTCTCCTGAGCACGAGTTTAGCTTTTGGTTCATTACATGTGAACGCTCTCTGACGTAGTATACGCAAACGCCGGGAGCTATCTGTCGCGTGTATACGACACTCATTGTTTACACAGTGCACACAGACTGTGGGTATAGCGGCTATTCAAAATGGTAATTACTTGCGCTTATCCTGATTGTTCAAACCGATTTAAAGCTAAAAGATTACATTTGCTTGCTCAAACTCATCCGGGACTGAGGAACCAATTTCCCCTTACGGCGTTTGCGTATACTACACCAGAGCGCGTACACATGTCACGAGCCGGATGCAAAGCTCGTGCTCAGGACAGATGGACGTGGCTGTGTATCAAAGGTAAAAAATTATATAAATACTGTTCAGTTTCTCACAAAAACCGATCGTTTCATGTCTTAGGACATCAATTTATCGTCACGGGTCGCAGGGTGTAATTTGGATTTGTCTGTGTATGTTTTTGTTTACTTTTAAAGGTTTGGTGCCCATCCACCTCTATTATTTGGCTGGCAGACTGCACTGGTTTTTGTTAAAAATCCTCGTTTGTGTTCTCCTGAAGAAACAAAGTCACCTACATCTTGGATGCCATGGGGGTAAGCAGATAAACATCAAATTTTCATTTTTGGGTGAACTATCCCTTTAAAAACAATCATTATTTTTGCAGTTATGTTTGGTGGTACAAAAATTACACACTTCACTTTTAAGTACATCTAATACCAAATTAAGTAATGACACAAAGAGTTAAAACCGAAGTCTCATCCTTCTCTTTGCAGAGATTATTTGTGGGATTTAATTACATGCACACTTATTAAACTGAAAAACAATGCTTAGATTGATTTTTTTTTAACTGTCATTTCATTTGGCTGCAAACTGATAGTGAGAGGCTGTGCATGAAGGCAAAACCACATTGTAATTCCATTTTATCAGACAAGTACAACAGCTGAAATGCACTGCTGTTGAAATAAATTATTTAAGGGAGACAGAAGAAATGTTCCAGCGTCTCCATACAGTGAGAGTTCCTGGCTGAATGACTCACAGTTTTATTTGCATATGCAGTAAACTGATGTTTACTGGAATATAAATCTGTGGGCTATTCATTTTCTGCATGAAAAGGCAATACTGTTTATTATCTTTCTGTATAATTAACTAAAATTATACACATTGATGTGAATATCAATGTGTCTGTCAGCTTTTGCTGGAGATGATTAACCATATCATCCACAAACAGAATCGTTCAGAAATATTTATGATCCATTATGAACAGTCACAGTGCAGTCAGCTTTCAGCTTTGACAAATATAAAAGAAGCAATACTGTATCACTGATACTGGCACAGTTTTTGAGGCCTGACTTTATTGATTTTAGAAGACTAACAATACACAGTTTTTTGTTTTTTTTCTTTCTTTGTACTTGCCTCTGCGGCTTTTATTTTATATTCATTGCCATGTCCAGCTGAGGTTTGTTTATCAGCAATTTTCTAGGAATTTATTAAGGGCCACTGACTGATCCCTCCAATAAACATGTAGTTCAGTTCATGATATTATTTGATAGGGAAAAATGGAAACCGTATCTCTCTGTAAATCCATGATTATATTAAAATGACTTAATGTCTGACCTTGAAGTCAGAGTTATTAATGGAAAACAATAACATCAGATACTGTGGAGACTTCATATCTTTTTCGCTATGATTTCAACGCTTGGGTGATAAATGAAATGAGACATTTAATATGACTTTAATCTTTTGCTGATTATTAAATCCTCTGTAAAACAGCTTGCAACCCTAAAATAAAACTTTGTATTAAAGTAATATCTCATTCATCAAGAGGACAGAAATTGAGATAAATAAATCCTTGTTTTCAAGTCACAGCTTCATAGTTTGGGATTTAGATCCATCTCTTCATCCAGAAATGATTCTTCAAGGTTGTCTGAGAGCCTTCGAAGTTCTTTCTACATGACTACAGCAGCGAGATAAATGTGGCTTGTGTATTGATTCCGAACATTGTATCAAAGCATTTTCAGATTGTGAGAGAGAAAAAACAATGCAACTTGTGTTGCGTCGTTGCCTGCGGAGGTTTTAAGCTTCTCTAAGCCTCAAGTTATCGATCTCTTTGGACAAGTTTGGCCTCAGATGATCACTGGTGGGTGACTCAAGAGCATTTGTTTAAGAACAGCAAGTCTTTATGAAGTAACAAAAGAAACTGAAAATAGTCCTGTGTACTGACAATGGTTTTCTAAATTTTACAGCCTTTCAAACGTTTTGTGCAATGCATTTTGCATTAGTTTTGCACAATGTTTTTACCATTTGTTGACTGTGCTTTGGCATATAAGACCTCTATTTCATAACGCTCCTCATGTCATGCTTCTGCTTACAATTTGGTTTAAATGACATCATAAAATTTAAGAGCAGAATCATGCTCGTAACAATTAAAGCAATGGACATAAAAGCCATCTGCACCTCTCCACGCTGTTGGTTCTTATGCATTTTAAGTGACAGTCTTTTGTAAATTATGGCTTCATGAATTTTGTCCTCATTATTTTAAAAGGAAGTGAAAATAGGAGCATATGTTGAGAATACTGGAGTGGAACTTATTGATATGACAAGTAATTTGCATTGAATTTATGACATCCCGTGCTGAATGCATCCTTCATTCTGAGGAAAAGTAGTGAGGTCCAAAAATTTAAATGAAAATGCATCTATTTGGCAGCTTTCTAATTTAATTCTGATTTAATTCTTACCATTCAAAAGTCTAAGTCTATGTAATGAATTAATCAGAACTGACAGTAAATTGTTACTTTTATATTGTGAAAAATTAACTGTTTTCAACATTGATAACAAGAAATGTTTCTTGACCATCAAATCAGCATATTAGAATGATTAGTAATGTGTCATGTGACACTGAAGACTGAAGTAATGATGCTTTAAATTCAACACAGAAATTACGTTTTAAAATGTATTAAATAGAAACTGTTGTTTGCATATCACCCCGGGCTACATTTCCCATCATCCACTGCACTGATTACACACACACAGCTGCAATCAATCAGACACACTATATAAGCCTTGGACTTCCACTTTCAGATCGCAGAGTATCATTTGCGTTTATCTCTGTCTAGTGATAGCAACATTACGGTGCTTTTCCATGATATTCTGGTTTAGTCCTGTTTAATCTGTGTCTTGATCCCTGTCTGGTTTATCTCATTCTGTCTGTTTCTCTGCCTGCCTTGGATTTCTCGCCTGTATTGGATTACTCTTGTGCCTTGCCCTCATATACCTGTTTGCCATTGTTTGACCCTGCCTGTTTCCGACCATTCTCATGAATAAAAGCTTGCATATGGATCTGTACAGCTCATGCCAAAATTACAATATTATATATTTTACTGTATTTTTTATCAAATAAATGCAAAAAATTTTTACTGACCTCTTCTGAAAATGAATAACCCATTCTACGGAGCAACTAAAAGGACATTGTTAGCCACTTGCTAGTGGTATCCTGTTACATTACATAAAATTTTGCTTACCACATAAACAGAGTAAGGAGAGACTGGTAGAAAATGTGTGGTAAGTACTGCAGCTCCGTAGTATACACAGAGTATGTGTGATCATGAATCTCGAAAGTGCAAGTAAAAAGAGATTTTATAGTCCAAGAGATTTTAATTCTCTGCGTATTAATAGCAGCTCCCTGATAACTGCACTTTATGGTATTTACAGTATAATTACTCAATTGTATAATTGCGTGAGCAAGCTCTAAATTTTTTTTTCTTCCATCTCATATTTATTCCCTTTACACTCTTAAAAATAAAGGTGATTAACGATGCCATAGAAGAACTTTTTTTGTCTAAATGGCTCCATAAAGAACCTTAAACATCTGAAGAACCTTTCTGTTTCACAAAAGGTTCTTCGTTGCGAAAGAAGGTTCTTTGGATTATAAAGAGGTAAGAAAGAGATAGTTCTTTAAAAGGGTCATCGGATGCCTATTTTCCACAAGTTCAATGATTCTTTAGGGTCTTAATGAAAAGTCTCTAATATACTTTGGTTAAAAATTCTCAGTAGTAGTGTAAAAAAACACCCTTTTACCTTGTCAAAATGAGCTCTGCAAAATATCAGCTCATTTTATCGCATGGGCCCTTTAAATGCAAATGAGCTCTGCTCACCCCGCCCCTCTCTGCTGAGGGATTACAAGCTGTAATGTTTACTTTAGTCGCAGCCGTGTTTAGCTGAATTTAGCGGCGTTTATCTGATGTATAAAAAACCCTTATACTCACTTCTGCTGTGGGTGAAGCTGCATCACGAATGATTCACACGAACATACATGCATATGAAGATTGGGATCTGCGCTTTCCTTTTAAAAACGAAAGAAACGTTGTCCTCTGCCTCTTAAGTCTTCCTCTGCACCTGAGTCGACACAATGGCGATCGTATTCGGACTGTTTCAGCTCGGTGAGGGCGGGTCTAAGGTAAGACGCTGGTGTCAATCAACTGTGTTTCGTCACAACGACAAGAAACTGAGAATGACCTGATTTTTAAAAAGGGGATATTACTTTTAAAGATTAAAAAAATACCACTGGGTGGATTTTTATCATAGTAGGGTGCACTGTAAAAAGTTTTCACCAGTTTCAACTTAAAAACTTAAGTTTAGCAGCTGCCTTAAGATTGTAAGTTAAATAAACTTAAGTCATTTAAACTCACAAGTTATATCAACTCATTTTTATTGTAATAAGTTAAAATGACTTGTAGTTTTAAGCTAATTTAACTCAAAAACTTAAGGCAGCTGCTGAACTTAGGTTTTTAAGTTGAATCTGGTGAGAACTTTTTACAGTGTGGTTGTGTACACAAACTGCCAACACACATTAATGTTCAAACAACATGTAAAAGTTAGTTCCCTTCCGGGAACTCGAGCCGCGTCATGGAACGCTATGGGGAACGCCATTGGCGGGCCGCACTCTGAATCATGTCTACAACCAATGAACGACGGGGGTGACGTCACAGGCGCGGTGACGTCACCGACCAGGAAGTATAAAGCACGTGCGTTTGAAGCCGGCGGCAGCTTTTGTCATTCAGCGAGAGCGCTCTATGTCTGTGTCTGTCTCGAAGCCATTCTGCTGTTTTTTCGTGCCCAGTTTGGTACACTTTTATTTGAGTAGTTATGGCTTCAAAGCAACCTTTAAAAAAGAGTTTTGTGGCGGTGCAGCGCCCACATAGGCGGTGTGTTCCTCCCTGCCAACGTTTCATTGTTGGTGGGGATACACACAGCCTATGTGTGGTTTGCTTGGGGGCGGAGCACGCACAGTCAGCCCTCGAAAAGGCTGGCTGTCCGCACTGTGAACGTTTGCCAGTGCGGGTGCTTCGCTCCCGGAAAGCCCTCTTTGAGGAGGGGGCTTTCACCAGCGTTCCCCGCGGGTCTGGCCCCGCTTCCGCCGAGGCGGAGCGGCAGCTGCACTCGTGGGGTTCGCAGCTCGATCTGCTGGAGGGTATGGAGACGGGTGAACCCCTATCTCCGCCCTCACTCAGCGGATCGAGCGATCTCCTCCTGGATGTGGAAGCCCGCACTGCGGTTTCTTCCCCCCGGGAGGGGATCCCAGAGCTTCTCTTGTCTTCCTCCGAGGAGGTTGACTTTGAGAGCCTGGATGTGCAACCACCACCGCCACCCCGATCGCCTCACTACGAGGAGCTGATGGAGGTGCTGACAAACGCGGTCGCCAAGCTTCACATCTCTTGGCCCGCTGAACAAAGTCAAACTTATGAGCCGCAGCGAAGCCGATTGGATGATCGCTTCCTGCGGACAAAGTCAGCACCTCCTAAGCGGAGTCTTCCCTTCTTCCCCGATTTACATAAAGAGCTTTCTAAATCGTGGGAGAAGCCGTACTCTTTCCGCCTCTTTAACCCCTCTGAAAATTACGGAAACGTGGGGGGTGCGGAAGAGCACGGATATAGGACGATGCCACGGGTTGAACAGACGCTTGCGGGCTATCTGTCACCCGGCTCGGCGTCGTCCTTGAAGGCTCCGCCCTTGCCCACTAAGCCTTTGAAAGTTACATCTAGCTTAATGGGCAAGGCGTACACGGCAGCAGGTCAGGCTGGTACATGCCTACACACTATGGCAATCCTCCAAGCGTACCAAGCCGACCTGCTAAAGGAGTTTAATGATGGCGAGGAAGTCAACATCACAGAGATGCGTAGAACCGCAGATCTCGCTCTCCGCGCCACCAAGGAGACCGCCCGAGCTGTGGGGCGGTCTATGGCAGCCCTGGTGGCCGCGGAGAGGCATCTCTGGCTGACCCTGTCCGAAGTCAAAGAAAAGGACAGGGTCACGCTCCTGGATGCCCCCCTGGATTCAGCCGGCCTCTTTGGTGCTTCGGTCGACACAGTTGTCGCCAGGCACCAGGAGGCCCGCAAACAGGCGGCGGCATTCAGGACATTTCTTCCTCGCCGGGTTTACTCCTCTGAGGCTGCTAGACGGGAGCAGCCTCAGCCGTGTACCAGCTCCTCTCACCGTGAGGCACAAAAACAGAGCGTTGCCACCCGTGCTCCTCCGGCCAGGCCTAGAGGGCGGGGTCAGCAACGCTCTAAGCCGAAGGCCTCGAAGAAGAAGCCCGACCTGAGGGTCGTCCTTCAATCTAAGAGGTCTTCGGCCAAACGGCCCTGACGGTTGTGGTTCAGGGCCGTTGAGGGCAGCCCCTCACGAGCAGGTTTGCACCGTACCCTCAGGTGCGGGTTTCAAACCCCCTCGTGGCCCTCAGGAGATGAGTCAGCTAACCCTGCCAGTGTTACAGGGCGCGGCGCTCTCCCGCGAACATTCTCTAGCTGTTCCGCCTCGAAACGTAGCGGCCCTGGAGAGTTCGCAGCCCCCGCGGGGGTCTACAGAGGAGCTAGTTCAGGAACTCCCTGCCAGTTCTCTGCTACAGGCTTCCGAATTAGTTCCTCAGAGAAATCCAGACACCAGCCTCGAGAGGCTGGTACCCTTAGTAAACTTTCTGGCAGCGTGGAAGCTACTGCCAAATGTTACAACGTGGGTCCTGCGTACTGTAGAGAAGGGTTACGCTATTCAGTTCGGCGGCAAGCCGCCGCCCTTCAGCGGGGTATTTCCAACTTTAGTAAGCCCCGAGCAGGGTCTGGTAATGGAACAAGAGGTAGATACTCTTCTGAGGAAGGAGGCCATCGAGGTGGTCCCTCCTCAAGACAGGGAATCCGGGTTCTACAGCCGTTACTTCATTGTTCCGAAGAAGGATGGGGGGCTTCGGCCCATCTTAGATCTCAGACTGCTAAATCGCTCAGTCAGAAAACTGAAGTTCAAAATGCTCACTGTCAGGCAGATCGTGTCACAAATCCAGTCCGAGGACTGGTTTGTCACGATAGATCTAAAAGACGCTTACTTTCACGTCTCCATCCTTCTTCAACACAGGAAGTTTCTCAGGTTCGCTTTCAGGGGCAAAGCGTACCAATACAGAGTACTTCCTTTCGGCCTAGCTCTCTCACCCCGGACTTTCACGAAGTGTGTGGATGCTGCGCTGGCTCCACTGCGACTCCAGGGCATCCGCATACTCAACTACATAGACGACTGGCTTATTCTGGCCAGTTCGGAACAGTTAGCGGTTCAGCATCGAGGTGCTGTTCTCGCTCACATACAAAAGCTGGGGTTGAGACTCAACGCCAAGAAGAGCGTCCTCTCTCCATTACAGAGGACTACTTATCTAGGCGTGGTGTGGGATTCATCCACGATGCGGGCACAATTGTCACCTGCTCGGATCGATTCCATACTTACTGCAGTAAATGCGGTCAAGCTAGGCCAGTCACTCACTGTCAAACAGTTCCAAGTACTGTTAGGTCTTATGGCAGCCGCATCCAACGTGATACCTTTTGGACTGCTGCATATGAGACCACTGCAGTGGTGGCTCAAAACCAAGGGGTTTTCCCCGAGGGGAAACCCATTCCGCAAGATCAAGGTCACGCGGCGCTGCCTACGTGCCTTGGCCATGTGGAAGAAACCTTGGTTTCTCTCTCAGGGTCCGGTTCTAGGGGCACCCTGCCGCCGCGTCACGCTAGCGACAGATGCGTCCCTTACCGGATGGGGAGCGGTCATGAGTGGCCGCTCAGCCCAAGGCCTGTGGAGCCCTCACCACCTCTCATGGCACATAAACTGCCTAGAGATGTTGGCTGTGTTCCAGGCCCTCAGGAGTTTTCTACCAGACCTAAGAAACCGTCACGTGCTGGTCCGTACAGACAGCACCGCGGTAGTTTATTATATAAACCATCAAGGAGGTGTCCGCTCACACCCCTTATTCAAGCTGGCGTACCGGATGCTCCTGTGGTCTCAAGGAAAACTCCTCTCCCTGAGAGCAGTCCACATTCCTGGACGTTTGAATGTGGGAGCAGACGTCCTGTCGAGGCAGGGGCCGAGGCCCGGGGAATGGATGCTTCACCCAGAGGCGGTGAAGCAGATCTGGAGAGTGTTTGGCCAGGCACAGGTGGACCTTTTCGCGACTCAAGAGACATCGCAATGTCCCCTCTGGTACTCTCTAGTTCCTCCAGCTCCACTGGGGCTGGATGCCATGGTACAGACGTGGCCGAGGCTTCGTCTGTACGCCTTTCCCCCGATCGCTCTGCTCCCGGGAGTTCTGGAACGGGTCCGCCGGTTTCAAGTACGGCTGTTACTAGTAGCCCCGTACTGGCCGGCCCGAGTGTGGTTCTCGGACCTGATATCTCTCCTCGACGGCTCTCCATGGGAGATTCCCGTCAGGAGGGACCTCCTGTCTCAGGCTGGGGGCGCAATATGCCACCCCCACCCAGAGAAATGGAGGTTATGGGTGTGGCCCCTGAGGGGGCACAACTCATAGGAGCGGGTCTCTCAACTGAGGTTGTTGAGACCCTTCTCCAATCCAGAGCTCCCTCTACGAGGAAACTGTATGGCCTCAAGTGGAACTTATTCGCGAGATGGTGCCGCGAGCGCCACCTAGACCCAGTCAACTGCCCGGTTGGTACAGTTCTGGAGTTCCTACAGTCTCGCTTATCCGCTGGGCTAGCTCATTCCACCTTGAAGGTTTACGTGGCGGCTATAAGTGCCTACCACGCCCCTCTAGGTGGCCTCTCAGTAGGCAGAGAGCCCCTGGTCATACGATTCCTCCGCGGTGCGCTCAGGTTGAGGCCTCGAGTGACACCCAGGGTCCCCACGTGGGACCTGGCTGTGGTCCTAGAAGCCCTATGTGCGCCTCCATTCGAGCCCATAGAAGAAACTACAGATCGCATACTTACCCTTAAGACAGCGCTTCTGATAGCCCTCACCTCTCTTAAGAGAGTTGGGGACCTGCAGGCCCTTTCAGTGGCCCCGTCTCACTTAGAGTTTGCCCCAGGGATGGCCAAGGCCTTTCTGTATCCCAGGGTCGGGTACGTCCCGAAGGTCCCCTCCCTAGCACCACAGCCCGTAACGCTGCAGGCGTTTTATCCTCCTCCATACGTGGAGCAGAATCACAGGAAGTTGAACTGCATGTGCCCAGTCAGAGCCTTAGACGCATACGTCCACAGAGCTGCCACGTGGCGTAAAACAGAGCAACTGTTTGTCTGTTACGGCCCCCCTAAGAGGGGGAGCCCGGCTTCAAAGCCTACTATTAGTAGATGGATCATCGATGCCATATCTACTGCTTATGAGTCCTCTGATCTCCCCTCTCCCTTGGGACTCAAGGCTCACTCTACTCGAGGTCTGAGTGCCTCGAGAGCTCTGACGGCAGGTGTCCCCATCCAGGACATCTGCAATGCTGCGGGTTGGTCCACGCCCCTGACATTCGTCAGGTATTACGAACTTGACCTCAGAGCCGCTCCAGGCTCAGCTGTGCTCTCGGCCTAGTGCGCTAGGCCTAGAGAGTCAGCCACCTCCCTAGCCAGGAGGAGACTTCGCAAGGCGCCTTCTTTCTACGGAGAGAAGAGAAGTCACTTCGCCACTAAAGAGATCTGCAATGTTACCTTTTGTCCGCGGAAAGCTAGACAAAAGCCCTTACTCTCATGCCCTGATGCTGCCATCAGACCCAGTCTTACTCCCTCTCGTTCTGGGCGTACTCCCAGACAGAGGACTAAGATTCCTCGTGTGCCTGCGGGCCGAGGACTGCCTTCAACAGCTGTCCGCTGAGTGCTAGACAGTGGCATCCGGTCCCTCTTGTTCTGGCTAAACCCCAGACAAAGGACTAAGACTCCTCGTGTGCCCGAGGGCCGAGGGGTGCCTCTTGCACTGGCTGGCGAACCAGGCAAGGGGTCCACGGTTCTCTTGCGTGCCTGGAGGCCGAGAACTGTACAGCCCTCTTGTCCGCGGAATGCTAGACAATGGCTTAATTGTCCTCGTGTTCTGACGCAGTGTGCTATCAGACCGAGTGTAGTTCGGTCCCTCTGGTATTCTGGCCTCATCCCAGACCAAGGACTAAGACTCCTCGTCTGCCTTAGAATAAGGCCGAGGAGTGCCTCACGCGCTGGTTGGCTACCACGCAGAGGCCCCTACTGTCTTCCCCGTGTGCCCGAGGGCCGGGGATTGCAGTGCCCTCTTGTCCGCGGAATGCTAGACAATGGCCTATTCCCTCGCGTCCTGGCGGAGCTCCAGGCCGAGCCTTGGATCCCTCTTGTTCTGGCTGTACCCCCAGACAAAGGATCACCCTCTCCTCGTGTGCCCGAGGGCCGAGGAGCCTTGAGGTCAAGTTCACCGTCCTCGTGGGTCTGCGGACCGAGGACTGCCTTACACCATCTGTCCGCCGAGTGCTAGACAGTGGTCATTCGGTCCCTCTTGTTCTGGCTAACTCCCAGACAAAGGACTAAGACTCTGCGTGTGCCTGAGGGCCGCGGAGTACCTCTCGTTCTGGCTGGCGACCAGACAGAGGAAGACCTCCATTCCTCGTGCGCCTGCGGGCCGAGGAGCACTCTTGGGGTCGAGTGCACTGTCCTCGTGGGTCTGCGGACCGAGGACTACCTAACACCATCTGTCCGCCGAGTGCTAGACAGTGGTCGTTGCAGTCCCTCTTGCTCTGGCTACTCCCAGACAAAGGACTAAGACTCCTCGTGTGAGCCGAGGAGCACCTCTCGCTCTGGCCGAGGCCAGACAGAGGTAGAACCCCATTCCCCGGGTGCCCGGGGAGCACTCTTGAGGTCGAGTGCGTTGTCCTCTTGGACCGAGGACTACCGTATACCATCTGTCCGCCGAGTGCTAGACAGTGGTCATTCGGTCCCTCTTGTTCTGGCTATTTCCCAGACAAAGGACTTAGACTACCTCTCCTCGTGTGCCCGAGGGCCGAGGACTACAGGGCCTCCTTGTCCGCGTAATGCTAGACAAAGGCTCTTTTTACCCTGGTTGCACAGACACTACGCAGGGTTTGGTAATCATGGGAGCGTTGGTAGTCTCGTTCCCCATAGCGTTCCATGACGCGGCTCGAGTTCCCGGAAGGGAACGTCTCGGGTTACTAACGTAACCTTAGTTCCCTGAGGGAACGAGACGCCGCGTCTCGGACCATAATTCCCGCACCCTGCGGCGCTCGCTTCATTCCTTTGAGCTGCCGCCGGCTTCAAACGCACGTGCTTTATACTTCCTGGTCGGTGACGTCACCGCGCCTGTGACGTCACCCCCGTCGTTCATTGGTTGTAGACATGATTCAGAGTGCGGCCCGCCAATGGCGTTCCCCATAGCGTTCCATGACGCGGCGTCTCGTTCCCTCAGGGAACTAAGGTTACGTTAGTAACCCGAGACGTTTTGCATCCAATGACCCCTTTATAGAAACTTTGACTAAACTGACTGAACCTTGGTCCTCCTTTGTGGACCAAAAATGGTGTAGGGGTTCTGTAGTAGGGTACAACGGGCGCCAAAGGCCTTTGATATTATTTTCCTCTAAACCACTATATGGCAGAAAAACGTGGCGTAGCACTTTCCAAAACATCTGCTTTTCAAGATACACATGCATTTGGCTGATGCTTGATGCAATCGCGGACAGAACCGCAAAGTTGATTCTGTGCTTACGTGATCTAATATTTGATGTTTTTAAAAATGTTGTAAATGAGAATCGCTATATCTTGAGACAAAGGTCTTCTTAATGGTTTTCAGTTTTGTTTAAGATAACAGTTTTTAAATAACGAAAGAATATGTTAAAGTATGGTATTTAGGATGAAAAGCACCCCTGCTGTTGTCATTTAAGAACATGCTATTAATCATATCATATAATAAAATATCATTTGTTGTTACTACTGTAAATTGTATTAAATTACTATGGGATCTCCTTCAATGCTTTCAGAATCTTAACACTTTAAAATGGTTTTGTTTCTGAATTTTAAATTCTTTTTGAACAAGTATTAACTTAGACATTAAAAAAAAAGCTAAAGTATTTGTATACTGCCTTTTACCCCACATTTTTTTCTTAGGGTGTGCTTTTAGCCCCATTGTACCCTACACGTTACGCTATTCAAATTCAGGCACATCTGTAGTTACTGTATGCACTTTGTACTTTATAGGTACAGTAAGTAGTATGATTTTTACTTTGGAAATGTAATAAGCATTCAATAAAAAAATGCCTAACAGAAGCATGTGCTCCATGTGCCCCACCTCAGGTGCAGTACACCAATCAAAAAAACATGTACTGTTCTGAATTCATGTGCAAGCAAGATCCAGCATCCTAACTGTCAAATGAACCTCCTTGCTGCTCCACTGAGCAGAATTTTATGTCAGGATCCTGTGTGCATCTGACTGGTTTGGGTTGCCTTAAATTTCCAGGAAACAAAAAGATGCAGCCACAGCAACATCAAGAGAACCAAAACAAAAACATACCTTTCTTTCTATATATGTCATAAATTGTTAGATTATAGTGCTGTGGTACTTACAATAAATGATCTGAATGCTGGCACGCATAAATATTTTTCTAATAAAATTGAAAAGCAGCCCAAATATTCCTTGTTTCCACATTGTTTTGATTTTGTATTAAAGAGAAGGAAATCTGTTGTTGTACACTGGAGAACATGTGCATTAAATAAATATATGGAACAAAGCATTTAGGGATTTCCGTTTGAGCAAACAATCTCCATCACTGAAAATACTGTAGGAGGGAAAGAAAGACTGAAAAACAACGGTATCCTCCACTGTATCCTGGGGCTTTAAATTCAAGCCTGGAGGCGCCTTACAGGGCCTTACATCAATGGACTTACAGGAGAAGAAATACATAAAACAAACATGTGCACCAAGGAAAATGAAACATCCTACTGAATGTGAAAGGCTGAATCTAAAAATAAAATGAAAGAATCCCTATAAAACACACTTGTCATGTGGGGACACAAACATATATAGTGTGTAAATAAACTCATCAAAATATGGTGTGCTTAAAACGGCATCTAATAAAAATAAAAGGAATTTATTAGGCTACTCATACATTTCTGGAGGATACAGCAATACAGTGGTGACAAGGCGCTGTTTTTATGAGTGTGTCATTGAATCAATCATTCAACTGATTTGCTCAAAACGCCTGATGCATACAGCACACAAAAGTGGAAACCCTTCAGGAGTTTGGAAGTCATCAGATTGATTGAATTATACAGGATTTATTGGAGATGTGTGTGTTGCGTTCTTTAATGTATCACCTGGAATATGTGATGGTCTAGAGGAGTTGCAGCCCCCAGGAGGCAGGTCTTTAGGAAGTTTTATTTGTCCACATGCATCTTCCTGTTATTTTCTCTTATTCTTATTGCTAGGAAAGCAGTGAAGACTTATATTGCTTCTCTTGTTGCCCTTCGATTACAACTAAAAGAGGCACATTGTGGTCTTTGTATCAGTATTTTATATTCCGAGTTATGTTGTGGTTAAAATAGCAACAGCCAGTAGCTCACTGAATGCAACCATTTCATCAAAATAGTGGCACCCCCCACAGTCCAAAATATGTATGAAACATTTTTTTTTTAAATCAAGTAACCTAAGTTTAATCTTTTAAGCTACATATTTCAGTATTAGACATCATTTACATTATATTAAGCCATAAAAGTCTTAATTCCTGAAGTTCCCTTTATACGAATTGGGGAAGTGAAAAGACAATACGTGTTTGAAGGCAAACACTAGCTTTTAGAGAGCATGTGAATCTGCTAAATACTACTATAAGACATTAATTATAAACATTAAAATCTGTAAAGCTGTTTTGAAATGAAGTGTAAGGTAAAGTGTGCAAAGGTTTTGCTAGGTGGTTGCTAGTGGGTTTTTTTGATGGTTGCTAAAGTGTTGCTTTGCAGTTTTGATTTCTTCATGTCTCTACACTGCTGCCAAAAAGGCTAGTTGGCTGGTCTTAGCTGGTTTAATGCTGGAAGTAGCTGGTTTTAGCTGGTCTCCCAGCCTGGCCAGGGTGGTCAGGCTGGTTTTAGCTGGTGGTCTCCCAGCCTGACCAGCTAAGACCAGCCTGGCCAGACTGGGAAGGTGGCCAAAACCCTTCTAAAATCAGCCTACTGACCATATGATGTTTTGGCACGTTATTAAGATGTTTTAGCATGTTTTCACCCTGCTTAAAAATAAACAGCTAAAACCAGGCTTGGTATCATGTGAATTATAATTAAGTCACTGGGACACCACATGGCACGCATGGCAGCGTTTCTTGAATGACCCAGTGTAGTGACAGACAGTGATCTTGGTCTCCTGTAATGAGTCACACTGGGAAGCGGTTATGCGAGTTTCCTCACTGAAGGATCCCAGCGAGGCTTTGTGTGTCTATGGGAGCTAATGAAGTACAGCAGCCACAGGCAGAGTCACATTTCTTCGGCTGCTCAATCTCTCCACATTATCCTACAATAATCCTCAATTCCCGTCTCATCACTGGTGGGAGACCCGACCCCTTACCCATCTCTGTGCCTCATTCACAGATAGACTTTAGAGGATTGCTACTGGACACTTCCAAGTCATACCCATTAAATCCAGTGCATTTGAATTCAGTGAGTACAGAGAAAAATGCAAAGCAGAGAAGTTCGGTTGCTGTTATGTTTTGGCACATTGCTAGCATGTTTTGACACATTTGTTTCAGATTGAATATTTTCCTACTATATAGTATGTAAAAAAAAAAGGCAAACAATAGTATAATAGGTCAAAACAGGCCTCTCTGTGAAAACAGCTGCAGTTCATGATGGAAATGCAGGGTTTTGTAAGACTGTAGAAAGGACAATGTCAAATTAAATGAATGTGTCATTTTTAAATAAATACGTAATATTAAAACATCCAAAACCAGAACAATCTTATTTTTCTTTTGCACACAGATTCTGTGTGGCATAATTTTCCAACCTAATATCCAACCACAGTCCTTGGGTCTTTGTTGTCCATCTGTAGCCAAAACATCTGCCATAATGTAAATGGAAAGAAGAGAGATCGGTTGGCTGAATCAATATAGACAGAAGAAAATGCACATACATCCACTTTGCCAAGGCTGAGTAGGTCAGCATGGCCTTTTCATCAGTGAAGAGCACAGGCACAGGATGAGGGTAAGAGAGTAAACCACTTTAGCAGCTGTATCTCATATCGAAAGAATTTAACATCACAAAATCATAAAGAAAAACATAAGCAGAAACACACACATACTTAAGTAATTCTTAAAAGCAAATCTCTGAGGAGTGTCAAATGCAGGTTAATGGGTGATCTCTGGGTTAAATGAGTAATCACTGTTAATGCATTCCTGCCATTGGCCTGACCCACACCACTTACTGTACATAACGCATATTAATTCAGAATATCAGTAGAGGCTACGGATCCATTTCCTTTAATGAGTCTCATGTTTCTTTTTCAGCCTAAATTACAAGAAAAGGCCACTGGCAACAGACGTGGTTGACAGCGAACAGGAAGCTGCAAATGTGAGTCTACTGCTATGTGTGTACTCCCGGGATAAACTCATTAGTGGTTTGTGTCATATCTGACACCTTCTGAATATTTGCTGAGTTATAAATGGAAGCTTAATAAATCTCATGCTGCTCATGGCATTTGATCTATTTGCAAGGAATTTGTGTTTTTCACTCTGCCATTGTTTTTAATCTGCTTAGGTTTATTACTTGACTTGATTTAACCTTCATTCTCAGGGCTCTGTTACAGGAGAAAGTGATTTCCACATGTTTTTAATGAACTGATGAAACCTGGGGTCAAAAATGTCCTTTAACTTGGCAGCGCAAAGGGAACCTTAAAATCGTTACTGACCAATCCTACACGAGGAATGTGTCTGTCATATTTTTAGTCAAATTTTTGTTCTCTTCTATGTCTGTGGAAGACCTGCGTGTTTGAATAGTTAAAAAATAATCGTACAGGGATTAGTAGGGCTGGAAATAGGATGTCGTCTTGGGTTACCCAAGAACATTGCCCTGGGCCGTAACCCTCCCAGTCCACCAAATACTCCATGTGACTTCTCCGTCATCAGGAGTCCAAGATGATCTGCACCTTATAGACGTGCCCCTCTTATCGTTATCGATGAGAAGAGGAGGAGGCATGTCATCTGCACCAGACCCTGAGAAAGATGGAGACAGAGGGTTAGTGAAGGGTTTGAGAAGGGATACATGAAATAATGGTGATATACAGTAGTGAGTGGGAAGGTTTAGCTGGTAGGTGACATTGTTGATCTGCCTCTGGTTAGTGAACGGACCTTTTGTAGTGAAGACTCAGCTTGCGACAGGGCAGACGAAGATGGATATCCCTGGTAGAGAGCTAGACCTTATGACCTGGATGGTCTAGAGGAGTTGCAGCTCTTCTTGCATTGGCCTGGCTCCTTTGACTCCGTACTGCACTTTGTAGATGGGCTGAGCTGAGTTCCAGACCCTCTCACTCTCCTGGAACCAGTTATTACAACTGGAACCTTTGAAGGCTCAGGGAAACAGGGGCAGCTAGTAGGCAAGTATGCATTGGAATGAGGTTAGTCCAGTGGTGGCTTGAAGCAGGGAGTTCTGAGCAGGCTCCAGCTGTATTGCTGATCACGAAAATATGACCTAAAATATCTCCTTATCTCCTGGGTCTTTCACTTAGTCTGGCCATTTAACTGAGGATGATACCCAGAGAGTATTTTGGAGTAATAGGCACATGGATGGAGATGGGGAGGCTCACCCTGCCGCTGAGATAACACAGCACCTACCCTGAGCTGTACCTCCTACGTCCATGACAAAAGGGAGTTCAAGATTAGAATGGGCAAGGGTATGAGCTGAGCAGAAAGCTCCTTTGAGTGCTTGTAAAGTGTGTAGGGCTGTGGGTGTCCTGGATAGCATGTCCCCAGTTATGGAGGAGTGATGTGAGAGGTGCAGAAGTTGTCAATGAATTGGTTGTAAAAGTTGGCAAATCCTAAGAAGTGTAGAAATTCCTTGACTGTGGTAGGCTAAGGCCAATCCTTGACAGCTTGAAACTTCCTCTGGTCCATATGGATGCCTCGTTCACTGATGACATAACCTAGGAAGTCGATGGAGCTATGTTGGAATTTGCATTTCTCCAGTTTCAGCTGATAGATGGATAAATTCTTGCTTAAGAGCCTCCACTATGTACTTTTCCATCGCCTTCTGTTCTGGGACGGACAGGGGATAGATTTTCCCCTTGGGCAGCATCGCACCAGGCTGTAGGTCAGCTGCGCAATCCCATGGCCCATAGGAATTTTTTGTTTCTCGATCACTTGAGGACTTTTAATGGTGGTAGAGTTAAGATAGAATGGCTCTGATGGATCAGATCCAGTACTGGCTGACCTCCAGTCTCCATTCCTCCAGCAGACTGAAGGCGAATATTGTTGTAGCTGGGGGTGTCCCAGGATGACATCAGCAGTAGAACCCTCCTTCAGAATGAATCTAATCTCTTGATGGAGGCATCCTATGCGAAACGTCACTCTGGGGGTGCAGTGTCAAATTTACTCTTGGCCCAGCAGCTTTCCCAGAATGGAGTGACTATTTAAAACTTGAGGTCTTTTCATGATGTGGAGTTGCTGAAAGGGTTCAGCGAACAAGAAGTAGTTTCCAGCAGATCCTGAGTCGATAAGGGCTTGAGCTGAAGTGGAGGAGTATTGTAAGGTCAGAAAAATATTGGTTTGGGTCAAAGATGCCATTAAGGTAGGGAGGTGGATAGTACTTACCGCTAGCCATGGGGGTCGGTCTGGACAGGTGGGTCGAAAATGACATAATGCACCACAGTATAGACACAACCGACTGAGGATTCAGTGTTGACATTCCACATGAGACAAATAGAAGGAGTCTACTTACATGGGCTCAGGTGCTGGAGGGACGACAGATGGTGCAGCAGGCGGAGGATAGTGAGTGGTCTGATCCAAAGTGCAGGAATTCAGGCATTGGGAGATGCGAATAGATTGTTGCTTGTTGAAGACCAGTCATGCCACTGCATTCTGATTTTTTTTATTAGGCAGATGCAGGAGAGACACAGGAAGCACACAGGTGAGTAGCTGATGTAGAAATATCTTGACATCTAATTAGATATTAACAGTTCTCTTTCTTGCAGGTGTACAGTGACCTAACGGGACTTGAAGACAGACGTTGAAGCATACAAACTGACAAAAGGCAAGTATCCACAATAGGCTGAGTCGGGTAAGTAGCTCAGAGGGAACAATGAGACTAGACAATGTGGATGTAGCTGCTTATATAGTGATCCTTGATTGGTGAGTGGTGGTACAGGTGATTAGAACTCTGGTGATTCTGAACATGTGGGAGGAGTTGAGAGATCTGGTGTAGATGATGGAACTGTTGAAGAATATGATTTTTCACATATAGTCCACAAGAGAAAATAATAGTTGAATTAATAAAAAATACTCTGTTCAAAAGTTTACTTACACTTGATTCTTAATACTGTGTTGTTACTTGAATGATCCACAGCTGTTTGTTTGTTTTTTCAGTGATAGTTGTTCATGAGTCCCTTGTTTGTCCTGAACAGTTAAACCGCCTGCTGTTCTTCAGAACAATCCTTCCAGTGTCACCAATTATTTGGTTTTTCAGCATTTTTGAGTATTTAAACCCCTTTCCAACTATGACTGTATGATTTTGAGATCCATCTTTTCACACCAAGGACAACTGAGGGACATATGCAACCATTACAGAAAGTTCAAACGCTCACTGATGCATTACGAGCCGAGGGGTGAACTTTTTGAATCTGAAGATCAGGTTAAATTTATCTTATTTTGTCTTCTGAGAAACTTATCCTGTAGCTTCTGAAAGGCAGTACTACATGGAAAAAATATGATATAGGCTAAATAAGAAAAATGTTCTTCAAAAATTTTAGTTCTGTTCAAAAGTTTACACCCCTGGCTCTTAATGCAACAGGAGCATCAGTGAGCATTTGAACCTTCTGTAATAGTTGCATATGAGTACCTCAGTTGTCCTCAGTGTGAAAAGATGGATCTCAAAATCATACAATCATTGTTGGAAAGGGTTCAAATAGACAAAAACGCTAAGAAACAAAAGAATTTGTGGGACCTGAAGGATTTTTACTAAATAAAAATCACATTTTGTATGATGCCTCTTATTTTTTTAAATAAGTAATATTTGGCAGATTATGCAAGGTGTATGTAAATGTTTGACCTCAACTGTTTCTTCAAATATCAGTTAACTGTACAGTACAACAACAATAACAGAAATATTTATTAAAAAAAAGTGTTTGTGAACTGCATGTCCATGAGATCTTCTGCTGGTTTACAGGCCGCATTATTCCTGCATGAAGTGGCAGTGAGGGAAGGACGGTCGCCCCCAGCATGAGATCCAAGCTGCCATCCAGAAGGGCAACCGACAGGCCGGTAATTTCCTCTGACAGGTGACTGAGTGAGTGCAGGATCTGACTGCGCCGCACTGAGCCTGGACGTGAGATCAGGGACTTTGGCTGCAGGTTGGCTTTTCATGGCTGTTTCAAGCATTTACATTCAGTGTCACTGAGAATATTAGCCTTGAGGCCTCAAGGTTAACCACACTCATGTGAGGGTACTGAAGCATGATAATCAGAATGATTGTGGAGTAATGTCATCATTTACTAACCTTCATCTCGTTCCAAACCTATACATGTTTTTTTTTTTTTTTTGTGGAACACAAAAAGGAGAAATGTTGATGATCTTATAATGAAAATGAATCGTGATATGGCCTGTTGAGCTCCAAAACAACACATTTAGACTTTGACACAGCACATAAATCAAATAAAATATGGATTATTGCAGAAAATCAAACCACAAAAACATGACAGTTGGCCAAGCGCTTTGTTGAAAGATGTGTAAATCAGTATTCTCAGCTGTTTTAGACGTAAGTGAGATTCATGCGGTTTGACCTCACACTATTATGCACAACAATCCCACCCCATGCCAAAACAGCAAAGTAGCATTGATGGTATAGATCAAAGGTCAATATTTCAGATCAAATTTGATTGTGCTGCATGTTAAGGAACTTTAGAAATGGTTTTTGAATTATTTTCTGTTTTAAAGATCATGATGTTGTAACTAAATTAAAGAAACTGTTGGCACAAAAAATGTACTTACCCTTAGGCTGTTCAAGATGTAGATGGGTTTGTTTCTTCATCAGAACAGAATTAGAGAAATTTAGTATTACATCACTTGATCACCAAAGAAATCTATTAAGGCATTTTTACTTTAAATCGTTTTTTTCTGAGTCCATAATCCATAATATCCCTTCCTCCAGTCCATCTCTTGTTGTGCTCTCACAACAAACTTAAAGTTTTATCAGTGTCATATAGTTAAACTTTTCCCAAGTTTTCATAACTTTTATAGATGTTACAGTTTTTTTAATTGGTTTGGCGCAGTTTTCACAAGCAATTGGTACATTTTCAAAACTCTTATGGTGCGTTCACACCGGACGCGACTTGCGCGGAAAAAACGCGCTATTCGCGCGTAGTTGAACGCTTGAACATTTGAGTTTACTCGCGCCATTCGCGCGGTAAAATTCGCGTCATTCGCGCGTGACATTTTCTTCACAACAGACGCGAATTCGCATCATGGGAGGGGCTTCTGCCACTCGTCAGCGGGAAAGTAGTTGTAAAATAGGTGAATGAGCTCAATTTGCCAGCTTTAGCTTGCTTGTAGTCTCAATATGTAGGTCAAATTGAGTAAAGAGCGTTTTTTAAAACTAACCAGATTGTCCGACCTCTTCACTCACTTTCTTCCTAGTAAGATCCTTTTTATTCCTGTTTCTACAAAAGTCCAAAGATGTATTGTACAGCTCCGAGTAACCACAGACAGCAACGGTGATTTTGTCCTCCATTGTTGTTTCGGATTTCTGCCTCCGTCACTACTAGAGCAAGCTCCTGATTGGTTAACGCGGCGCGGATTTTTGCCAAAGTTCAGATTTTTGAACTCGCGCGTATCGCGTGATTCGCGCGAATGGCGCGGCAATCGCTTGAAACGCTCAATGCGCGCCACTTCATTCGCGCGTTTCGCGCCGCAGGATGGCTATTCGCGTCTTTGCATTGACTTAACATGTAAATCACTCGCGCTTGCCGCTTCATTCGTGTCCGGTGTGAACGCACCATTAGTACTTATATCACAACAGATCATCAAAAGTGCACTTTTTTCAAACATTTAAGCATATTTTCAATTGTGTTAGTACAATACACATAATCACAAAATATCCTTTTCACTACACAAAATACGTGTTTCATCTAAATAAATGTTTCATTCACAGTAACTGCCTTTCATAATGTTATCACTATCAAATTTTTGATTTGCATCTCTTATCATTCAGTTGAAAACATTTGTCTATCATTCATTATGTCCATGCATTTTCAACTTGACTGATTGTTGTCTGGTCATTTGTAAGTTACAAATTGCTGAGTTTTCAATCAAGAAATACTAATTACTAATTGTTTCCCCTGATGATCACAATTAGTTACCATATAAGTAGAACTGTGTTTGAGACTTTGCACTGTTCAATAGGTGAATAAATATATTTTGCTTAGGTAAATATACATTGCCTGGCCAAAAAAAAGTTTCCACCAAAACAAAGGCCATACACTCTAATATTTCGTTGCACCGCCTTTAGCTTTGATTACGGCACGCATTCGCTGTGGCATTTTTTCGATAAGCCTCTGCAGTGTCACAAGATTTATTTCCATTACTGCCTTCACAATTCACCTAATGAAAAATGTTGAGAGTTTTGGATGAACCAGTGGAATTCCCAAAGTGTATAATGGTTGCTTTTGGCCAGCGAGGGCCAAATGAACATCTGGGAAAACATATTTGGATTTCCGTGAGGGCTCTGCTGAAGGAAAAATTGAGAGCATATTGAAATGAGCTTCAGGTTCACTCTCTGAAAGGTTAAAGCAATAGCACATGCAGAAATAAAAGTTCAGTCATCATTTACTAACTGATGTCGTTCCAATCCTGAAAAAAAAAAAAAAAAAAAAAAAAATTTGAAGAATATCTTTGTCGCTGGAACTGTCAAGTTTAAACTTTTTATATTACAGTTTTTTTTTAATTGGTTTGGCGCAGTTTTCACAAGCAGTTGGTACATTTTCAAAACTCTTAGTACTTATATCACAACAGATCATCAAAAGTGCACTTTTTTCAAACATTTAAGCATATTTTCAATTGTGTTAGTACAATACACATAATCACAAAATATCCTTTTCACTACACAAAATACGTGTTTCATCTAAATAAATGTTTCATTCACAGTAACTGCCTTTCATAATGTTATCACTATCAAAGTTATCATTCAGTTGAATACATTTGTCTGTCATTTAATTCAACTGATCTTAATGTTTAATCAATGAATCATTCATTATGTCCATGCATTTTCAACTTGACTGATTGTTGTCTGGTCATTTGTAAGTTACAAATTGCTGAGGTTTCAATCAAGAAATACTAATTACTAATTGTTTCCCCTGATGATCACAATTAGTTACCATATAAGTAGAACTGTGTTTGAGACTTTGCACTGTTCAATAGGTGAATAAATATATTTTGCTTATGTAAATATACATTGCCTGACCAAAAAAAAAGTTTCCACCAAAAAAAAGGCCATACACTCTAATATTTCGTTGTACCGCCTTTAGCTTTGATTACGGCACGCATTCGCTGTGGCATTGTTTCGATAAGCCTCTGCAGTGTCACAAGATTTATTTCCATCCAGCGTTGCATTAATTTTTCACCAAGATCTTGCATTGATGATGGTAGAGTCTGAGCCTTCTCCAGCACATCCCAAAGATTCTCAATGGGGTAAGGTCTGGAATCTGTGGTGGCCAATCCATGTGTGGAAATTATGTCTCATGCTCCTTGAAACAATCTTTCACAATTTGAGCCCGATCAATCCTGGCATTGTCATCTTTGAATATGCCCATGCCCAGTGGCGCCGCTAAGAGGGGGAAAGTTAGGACAATTCTGAGGGCCCACGCACTTTAGGGGCCCCCAGAGATCTGCTTTGGTGTGGTAGGGGGGCCCAACCTCATATTTTGTCATAGGGCCCAAAATTGCGAGCGGCGCCCCTGCCCGTGCCATCAGGGAAGAAAAAATCCATTGATGGAATAACCTGGTCACTCAGTATATTCAGGTAGTCAGCTGACCTCATTCTTTGAGCACATACTGTTGCTGAACCTAGACTTGACAAACAGCAGCAACCCCAGATCATAGCACTTACAGTAAATCCAGGTAGCGACTTTTTTTTTTTTGGCCAGGCAGTGTATTTGGCTTATGTAAATGACTTATGTAAATGATGAGTGTTTTTTTTTTTATTATCCTTTTTCATGTGTGTGTGTGTGTGTGTGTGTGTGTGTGTGTGTAT